>NW_020173616.1:193670-207717 GCF_003031525.2 Neophocaena asiaeorientalis asiaeorientalis
TATTCAACTAGGCATAGGATTACCCTTTCCAAAGTGAGAAAAGATGAAAATTGTATTTCAGTAGCCAAAAAGTCTGCCTTAATGGCTATTATTCAAATACCATGCCCACCTTAGGCCTTCTTTGCCATTGAAACATTCACTGATGACCCTTGGGCTGGCTCCTGGAGCTTTTCTGCACAGACTGTATGTTTTTTTGTTGTTGTTGTTGTTGTTTTTTGCGGTATGCGGGCCTCTCACTGTTGTGGCCTCTCCTGTTGCGAAGCATGTTTCCTGTTGTGCTTTAGCTGCTAGAAAACAGAGGACATTTCAGTCCCAAACAGTAGTAACTAGCATATCTCAGACACCTTAAGAACATTTAGTTTCTCTAGATCTATTTAATGATGTCTATTCTGTTTTTAGCTTTAATTATCATGAATTACATTAGTTTGATAGCATCTTAGCTTGGGCTGCTATAACAAAATGGCATAGACTGAGTGGCTTAAACAACAAATTTATTTCTCACACTTCTGGAGGTCAAGAAGTCCAAGATTAAGGTGCCGGCAAGGTAGTTTTCATTCTAAGGCCTCTTCTCTTGGCTTGTAGCGGGCTACCATCTCACTGTGTGCTCATATAACCTCTTCTTTGTGCACACTGGGAAAGAGGGAAAGAAAGAGAGAGCTCCCTGGTGTCTCTTATAAGGGTACTAATCCTATCATGAGGGCCCTGCCCTCATAATCTCATCTAACCCTAACTATTTCTAAGAGGTCCCATCTCCAAATACCATCACATTCAGGTTTAGGATGTCAACATATGAATTTTAGAGGGACACAAACATTCAGTTTATAACAAATAGCTTCTTCAAATCCTTTAGGAAAGAAAAGGGACCTAACTATAAAACTATAAATATCACATATATAAGACACTATTAGGGACTAGAGAGGATAGAATACATTTAACAAGGACTCTACATTTGAAGAGTTTTTGTCATTAAAGCAAATGCAAATAAGTATAGTTCAGTTTGCTTTGTGAATTAAACTTACTTTTCAAAAGTAGCATTTATACATCATATAAAGTATATGTAATATTAAAACCAATGAAACGTATTTCAAATGTAATTTTATCTTCTACTTGCATAAAATGTGTTCAATTTAATATGTTTAGATATAGAAATGTTCTTGTCACAGGAAACTGAATATATTTAATTTTCTCTCTTGATTGAAAATACTACAAGTTAGTTCCATTCATTATCCTGATGTAGTTGAAACATATTGTTATATTTGATATACTTGGTGAATAGACATAATATGCTGTATGATATATCAAAGGTAATGAATTTTTAGTCCTGTGGAAAAGTACCAAATGATGGAACTGAGAAAGATTAAATATGCACTCCTCTTCAAGTCAACATATATTTAATTAAATATAATATTCTGATTAAGGAAACTCTCAGGGTTGAGGGACCATAAGTTTTGAGTTATTTTTTCTTTCTTAAATGCCTTGAAAATTCTTGTAATTTTTTTTCTATGTGTATTTCTTTTCCTTCCTGAGGAACCTACTTCAAAGCCTTCTTAAATACCTCCTTTACTTCTTCTTAATGTATCATAAAAAAAGAGAATGTCCTTTCCTCAAATAGGCTAAGCTCTGAGGAGATATCACTGGTGAACCAAACAAGAATCAAGACCTTGCTCTTTTATTAGCATTTTCAAGTCCTATCCAGTAGTGAAGGACTTGTAGCAAAGGCATATGATAGGCCAACATTTAGACTTGTTTTGCCTGATTCACTCCTCTCAGATTGCAAGGGACCAGCAGAAACCAAATTTCCCTCTGCTTTGGTCTTATTTCCTCTTCTTGAGCCATGGCTTCTGCCACCTTTGGACAGAGATTTGCTGTATCATAAAATACTGATTTTTTTATGGTTCATTAGATAGGGTCAACACATGATCAGAGATCTACACTATCTTCTGACTCCAAACTAACTCCCCCAACTGGCCTGACCTAGTACCTGACTAAGAAAGACCCTCCTTCTTGAACTAGACTCAGCTGACCAATGAAAAGTAAAATGTAATATTCTTTAATAGCCATTAATGCATTCAATTTTTCAGATTTGATACGTTTAAAAATTAAAAAGGACTTAGAGAACACAGCAAAGAAGAGAGAACTGGAGAGAAAACTTTCCATAGTGGAGGATGATGACTTGGTTCACAAAGGCTGAATCTAGGAAGGTATTCTATAGGAATTCTTTTAGAAGTTAGTGTATATGTGTCGGTCCAGGCCCTGGATAAGGTGGTAGAAAAGGGAAGAGCAGAGAGACAATTTTACAAAATATCAACTAAGCCTTCTTCACAATTTTGCCTAAGATTGAATCTGCTCTATGTCTGTCAGTAAATCATACCTGAAGGACCGACTCTTGGAAAAATAGAAGCAGAAAGGGAATAGTAGGGAACAAGGTATTATGGAAGCCCTATACTACATTCTCAAATGATGTGAAAGTTGTCAGATTTATTCTCAGAGAATACTAACATGTATGTGCTCAAAGAGTTTGGCCAACCAGTTATTTCTTCCAGTATGCATATTTATATAATGAAAATTACATTATGTTCTTTTGTTTTAAATTTTATTTTTCTTTGGGATAATTAATGCACATGGCAAGCATTGTACTAGTCAAAAAGTTATATGGTGGCAAATGAGTCTCCCATACCTAATCCCCATGCTTTCAGTCCCCTGTTGCCCAGAGAAAATCTATATTACTAATTTTCTTTATATTCTTCCAGATATATTCTATGAATATATAGTCATATCTATGTGTACATATCTTAATTTAACAAAAATGGGAGCATACTCTACACTCTGTTGTGCATCTTCCTTTTTTAATTAAAAATGTATCTTGAATATCATTCCATTTTAGTATAAATAGAGCTTTCTATTCTTATTAGCAGTTGCATAGCATTCCATCTTATGGATGTACTGTAATTTATGTAACCTATCACCTATTGAAGGACCTTAGGGTTGTTTTCAATCTTTCTGTACTACAGACAAACTTGCAATGAATATTCTTGCATGTCTATCATTGTGTGCATATGCAAGCATATGTCTAGATAAATTCCTAGAAGTGGAATTGTTGGTTCAAGGGGCATGTGCATTTTAAATTTCAATAAATATAAATCACAATTAGGTTCCAATATTATGAGTATTAGATAACATGGTGGACATTCAACATTGAAGGATGACTGCAAAAACCTGTTGCTTTAAGCTTGAGTTTGTTCCACATTTATTAAGCAAATACTTATTGAGCATCTACTATATGTCAAGCACTAATCTAGGCACCAGTGAGACAGCAAAGTCCTTCCCCTCAATTACATTCTAGTAGGGAGCTTACATGGATGATATGGAGGGCAGTTTACATAGTTATTCTCATTTATTCAGGCACAGAGCTTAGTGAAAGATAGATCTAGCTTCCTGCATTGCTCCTATTTTGCATCTCCATTTTTCCCAGTGCTACTGTTATAGGAATTAGTCTTGGGGCTAGAGAGGAATATCCAGAAAATTCCTAGGGACATCATCATAAATGTTACACTTCTCTCAGCAAGCTGCACCCCCAGAGTGGTGGCAATAAAAAGCAACTGTAAACTATACCATCCCAATGGTAAATAATCATTCTTAATCTGAGCACTTTTTGCTGGTAGTGGACCTCTTAGGGTATTCACCACCTTCCAAATTTGTCAGTTCTTAATATTTACCTCCATTTTGCAGATACATGTTTCATGTGTAAGTGAATGTGTTGTCCACATTGGGTTTTCAGGGAGCACAGCTGCTTCTAGTCAGCAGTAATAAAGTAATCCCTACACCCAATTATTTGACCAAACAATTAGCACCAGCCTGTGTACTCAATAAATTGTTGGTTGGTTGCTGGCTCTATTGAGAAGCTGAGAATGGTAATTATAGCAGTAGCATATTTCAGCTGGTGATACAACAGGCAAGATGAGTAAGGCGTTTGTTTAGAGCAGCTGGTTCTTTGGATGGACAGAAACCCAGATGGAGTAGTTCCGAGTGACTGAGCATTAGCAAGGTTATG
Source organism: Neophocaena asiaeorientalis asiaeorientalis (assembly GCF_003031525.2). NCBI lineage: Eukaryota > Metazoa > Chordata > Mammalia > Artiodactyla > Phocoenidae > Neophocaena > Neophocaena asiaeorientalis. The sequence goes on from NW_020173616.1 coordinate 197,722, forward strand.
TAGTGTTCTGGCACACGGTCATCTCTGCTTTGGGAAGATTTCAGTGGGGCCTTCTCAGTTAAGAACTTGGAACAAGAAGCTAGAACATAAAGAAGATACTTTGAGTGAAAAAAGTGATTTAAAAAATGAATGAAGAGACTATCCCAATCATGTCTTATTTAGGCACACTCTAGTTTTTAGAAAGTATAAGCAAAACTAATTATAAATTAAATTTATAGTGAAATTTATGGAATTAGAATACATTTTACAAACCATTATATATAGAATTGGTAAACAACAAGGTCCTATTGTATAGCACAGGGAAGTATATTGAACATAATGTGATAAACCATAATAGAAAAGAATATAAAAAAGAATATGCATATATATATGTATAACTGGATCACTTTGCTATAGAGCAGAAATTAACACAACATTGTAAATCAACTAAACTTCAATTAAATAAATACATTTTATTTTACTCTGGCTATAAATAAGACTATATTGACTTTTTTAAAAATGATTTTATTTATTTTTTGGCTGTTGGGTCTTCATTGCTGCGTGTGGGCTTTCTCTAGTTACGGTGAGCAAGGGCTACTCTTTCGTTGTGGTGTGCGGGCTTAATATTGAAGTGGCTTCTTTTGTGGTGGAGCACGGGCTCTAGGCACTCAGGCTTCAGTAGTTGTGGCATGTGGGCTCAATAGTTGCAGCGCATGGGCTCTAGAGTGCAGGCTCAGTAGTTGTGCATCACGGGCTTAGTATTTCCGCAGCATGTGGGCTCTTCCCGGACCAGGGCTTGAACCCATGTCCGCTGCATTGACAGGCGGATTCTTAACCACTGTGCCACCAGGAAAGTCCTCGACTTTTATGTTTAATGAAATAGGGTGAAAACCAAATTGGAATTTGTACAATGTATATTCTTAAATATGAAAAGAGAGTTGGGAAAAATAAAGAGACAGTTGGCATAGCCTGGTGGTCCCTCTATTCTGGTTTCTAGATGTTCTTTTGGGAGAGTTTCTCTGGGACAAGGTATGCTGCCCAGAGCAGTGAGAACACTACTTTTGTGTGTCAAGAACTAGATGTCTATTAATCACTAAGATTTCATATAAAATAAGGCTTTCTGAGAGATTTTTTTTTAATTCCAGAAAATATATATTCCTACAAGGAGAAACTATCATAATTTTGGATTTCCCTTATGGAATATCATCTGCTGAATATATCAAGGATATTGATATATTTTGTTACATTTATTGATGACTCAACTGGTTATCAGTTAAGTACTGTTAATATGATTTCAGTAGCCAGAAGAAGTATTTATGGTCCTGTGATTTCTTAACAAGTAAATTGGTGCAACTACTTGACCATGCAATCCATTGCTTGGTGCCTGAAATGCAGATTACCATGGAATCTGCATTCTACACATAAGGTCTCTTAAAAAAGCAGGTATTTGCCAAAGGCTACGCAAAGAAGTGATGTAAAAAGCGAATCCCTCATTTAATAAAAAATTTACTTATTTTGTGCCATGAGATAGTATAAACAAAAATAAAATGAGATAAATTTAATTAGGCTAAAAAGCCATGTAAAATTTAAAAAGTTGTCTCATAGGTGCAAATTTTTTGTTAGCTTTTCCATTTCCTTGCATTCATAACATATAGCTACCCAAATCTAGAAATTACCACATTTACTTAAATATTTTCCTTTCTTTTATATAGACCCACTTTTTTCATTTCTCCCACATAGTATCAATATTGAAGACAGTTTGGGTAACAATTAGCATCTCTTTACAATTATATAAATTCTGTATTTCTGAAGTCTCTGTAAAACTAGGAGGTAAAACCTTGTTTTGTGTCTTTCTCCGGCCTAGTTTTGGAGGGAGGTGGTCTGTCTCTCCCAGTTTCCACACGCAATGTATTCCCAACAGTCAGCATGGTACCAACGCTATTCTGCTGGATTTCTTGACAATAGATGTAATTTGTGGAATTTTTTTCTCCCATATTTTTCTAGTCTTTTTCAAGGGAGTTTAAGATGCTAGGGAATAAGTAACATTTAGACAACCATCTAATTTCTGATTTTTTCAGAGGACTTCTGATTCTTGTAACCATAGAGCCTGGCAATGGAATTTATGCTGTAAGCTGCTCTGACTGCCAAGATACATCCTGTCAAAGCAATATATTTGTATAATCCCACCCTAAAAACTCTGGGTGCACAGGGTAAAGTTTTTAAGGGTAAATAATGGTAACGGGAGCTTTTATTAATGTTGCTTGAGATATTACCTGTACATTTTTTTCTTTCAGGTCATTATGCCACTAGTAGTGTTTCAAAGTATTTTAATAACCCCAAAGAATTAGTATCCTTTTTCACAAATCCTTACTTATCAAACATGTTTTCTTCCACTTAAATCCAGTTAAAGTCTGGAGCAGTAATTTCTAAAAAGCAAAGTAATTTCCAGGTGTTCTTAGATTCCTTTTCAGAGTTGTCACTATTTGCATATAACATACATCACAGATGAGGTATAAAAATCAGAATAAATTTGAGAGATTCTACATATAAGTGATATCATACGATATTTATATTTTTCTGTCTGCCTTACTTCACTTAGTATGATCATCTCTGTGTCCATCCATGTTGCTGCAAATGGCATTATTTCATTCTTTTTTATGGCTGAGTAGTATTCCATTGTTCATATATATATATATATATATAAATATATATATATATATATATAAAACTTCTTTATCCATTCATCTGTTGATAGACATTTAGGTTGCTTCCATGTCTTGGCTATTGTAAATATGCACAGTTTAATCTTTATATATACAAAATCATATTGTAGGCATTTTTATGTGATTTGTTTTTAAGATAAGTAGTAAGTTCTTCAGACTTATTCATGTTGTTTCATGAAGTTCCAGTATGTGACTACTCAATGTATTTATAATTCTACTACTGATGGACATTTGAGTTATTTACATTTTGGTTTTTTTTTTGTTTTGTTTTGTTTTTCTTTTCAACATCTTTATTGGAGTATAATTGCTTTACAGTGGTGTGTTAGTTTCTGCTTTATAACAAAGTGAATCAACTATACATATACATATTTCCCATATCTCTTCCCTCTTGCGTCTCCCTCCCATGTTCCCTATTCCTCCCCTCTAGGTGATCACAAAGCACTGAGATTATCGCCGTGTGCTATGCGGCTGCGTCCCACTAGCTATCTATTTTACATTTAGTAGTATCTATAAGTCCATGCCACTCTCTCATTTTGTCCCAGCTTATGCTTCAACCTCCCTGTTTCCTCAAGTCCATTCTCTACATCTGTGTCTTCATTCCTGTCCTGCTCCTAGGTTCTTCAGAACCATTTTTTTTTTTAGATTGCATATATATGTGTTAGCATACAGTATTTGTTTTCCTCTTTCTGACTTACTTAACTGTGTATGACAGATTCTAGTTCCATCCACCTCATTACAAATAACTCAATTTCGTTTCTTTTTATGGCTGAGTAATATTCCATTGTATACATGTGCCACATATTTTTTTTTTCTCTTATGTGCAAATGTCTTTATTTCATGTTCATTCCTTTTTTTTTTTCTAACAACTTTATCGGGGTACAATTGCTTCACAATGGTGTGTTAGCCTCCCCTCTACAGCAAAGTGAATCAGCCACACATATACATATGTTCCCATATCTCTTCCCTCTTGCATCTCCCTCCCTCACACCCTCCCTATCCCACACCTCCAGGCAGTCACAAAGCACGGAGCTGATATCCCTGTGCTATGCGGCTGCTTCCCACTAGCTACCTACCTTAAGTTTGTTAGTGTATATATGTCCATGCCTCTCTCTCGCTTTGTCACAGCTCACCCTTCACCCTCCCCATATCCTCAAGTCTGTTCTACAGTAGGTCTGTGTGTTTATTCATGTCTTACCCCTAGGTTCTTCATGACATTTTTTTTCGTAAATTCCATATATATGTGTTAGCATACAGTATTTGTCTTTCTCTTTCTGACTTACTTCACTCTGTATGACAGACTCTAGGTCTATCCACTGCATTACAAATAGCTCAATTTTGTTTCTTTTTATGGCTGAGTAATATTCCATTGTATATATGTGCCACATCTTCTTTATCCATTCATCTGATGATGGGCACTTAGGTTGTTTCCATCTCCGGGCTATTGTAAATAGAGCTGCAATGAACATTTTGGTACATGACTCTTTGAAATTTGGTTTTCTCAGGGTATATGCCCAGTAGTGCTATTCCTGGGTCATATGGTAGTTCTATTTGTAGTTTTTTAAGGAACCTCCATACCGTTCTCCATAGTGGCTGTGCCAATTCACATTCCCACCAGCAGTGCAAGAGTGTTCCCTTTTCTCCACACCCTCTCCAGCATTTATTGTTTCTAGATTTTTTAGTACAACACTGTGGCTTGCTGGTCATTGAGTGAAGCTGGGTGCTGGTGTTGAGATGGAGATCTCTGGGAGATTTTTGCCGTTTGATATTATGTGGAGCTGGAAGGGCTCTTGTTGATCAGTGTTCTGAAGTTGACTCTCCCCCCTCAGAGGCACAGCACTGACTCATGGGTACAGCACCAAGAGACTTTCATCCACACGGCTCAGAATGAAAGGGAGAAAAATTAGAGAGAAATAATTAGTAGAAGTAGGAAGAAAGAGAGAGAGAAATAAAGAAAGAAAGAAAGAAAGAAAGAAAGAAAGAAAGAAAGGAGGGAAGGAAGGAAGAAAGAAAGAAAGAAGAAAAGAAGGAAAGAAGGAAAGAAAGGAGGGTGGGAGGAAGGAAGGAAGGAGGCAAGGAAGGAAAAAATGAAAGAAGATACAGTAAAATAAGATAAAGTATAATAAAGTTATTAAATTAATAAATAATTATTTAGGAAAAAAAAAGGGACTGATAGATCCTTAAGACAAATGGTGGAAGCAAAGCTATACAGACAAAATCTTAATAGTGACCTGTGCTCGCATACAGGCCCCTTGGTGGCGGCAGCAGCAGCCTTAGCGTCTCCCTCCCGTCTCTGGGGTCTGTGCTTCTAGCCGCAGCTCTCGCCCATCTCTGGGGTCTGCGTTTTTAGCCGTGGCTTGTGCCCGTCTCTGGAATTCCTTTAAGCAGCGCTCTTAAACCCCTCTCCTCGCGCACCAGGAAAGAAAGAGGGAAGAAAAAGTCTCTTGCCTCTTCGGCAGCTCCAGACCTTTTCCTGGGCTCCCTCCTGGCTAGCCGTGGTGCACTAACCCCTTCAGGCTGTGTTCACGCAGCCAACCCCAGTCCTCTTCCTGCGCTCCGACCAAAGCCCAAGCCTCAGCTCTCAGCCCCGCCTGCCCTGGCAGGTGAGCAGACAAGCCTTTCGGGCTGGTGAGTGCCGCTCGGCATCGATCTTCTGTGCGGGAATCTCCCCGCTTTGCTCTCCGTACGCCTGTTGCTGTGCTCTCCTCCACGGCTCCGAAGCTCCCCCCTCGGCCTCCTGCAGTGTCCGCCCACGAAGGGGCTTCCTAGTGTGTGGAAACCTTTCCTCCTTCACAGCTCCCTCCCACTGGTACGGGTCCCATCCCTATTCTTTTGTCTCTATTTTTTCTTTTGCCCTACCCAGGTACCTGGGGAGTTCCTTGCCTTTTGGGAGGTCATTTTTTGGTCTTGTTTATGGTTTCCTTTGCTGTGGAAAAGATTTTAAGTTTCATTAGGTCCTATTTTTTTTAGGGTCCCAATGTTTTTATTTCCGTTTCTCTAGGAGTTGGGTCCAAAAGGATCTTGCTCTGATTTATGTCATAGAGTGTTCTTCCTATGTTTTCCTGTAAGAGTTTGATAGTTTCTGGCCTTACATTTAGGTCTTTAATCCATTTTGAGTTTATTTTTGTGTACGGTGTAAGGTAGTGTTCTAATTTCATTCTTTTACATGTAAATGTCCAGTATTCCCAGCACCAGTTAATGAAGAGTCTGTCTTTTCTCCATTGTATATTCTTGCCTCTTATATCAAAACTAAAGTGAACATATGTGCATGGGTTTATCTCTGGGCTTTCTACCCTGTTCCATTGATCTGTATTTCTGTTTTTGTGCCAGTACCATACTGTCTTGAATACTGTAGCTTTATAGTATAATCTGAAGTCAGAGAGTCTCATTCCTCCAGCTCCATTTTTCTTACTCAAGATTGCTTTGGGTATACAGGGTCTTTTGTTTTTCCATAGAAATTGTGAATTTTTTTGTTCTAATTCTGTGAAAAATGACATTGGTAGTTTGATAGGGATTGCACTGAATCTGTAGGTTGCTTTGGGTAGTACAGTCATTTTCACAATGTTGATTCTTCCAATCCAAGAACATGGTATATCTCTCCATCTGTTTGTGTCATCTTTAATTTCTTTCATCAGTGTCTTATAGTTTTCTGCATACAGGTCTTTTGTCTCCTTAGGTAGGTTTATTTCTAGGTATTTTATTCTTTTACTTGCAATGGTAAATGGGAGTGTTTCCTTAATTTCTCATCTAATATTTCATCATTAGTGTATAGGAATGCAAGAGATTTCTGTGCATTAATTTTGTATCCTGCTACTTTACCAAATTGATTGATTAGCTCTAGTAGTTTCCTGGTAGCATCTTTAGAATTCTCTATGTATAGAATTGTGTCATCTGCAAACAGTGACAGCTTTACTTCTTCTTTTCCAATTTGGATTGCTTTTATTTCTTTTTCTTCTCTGACTGCTGTGGCTAAAACTTCCAAAACTATGTTGAATAATAGTGGTGAGAGTGGGCTACCTTGTCTTGTTCCTGATCTTAGTGGAAATGGTTTCAGTTTTTCACCATTGAAGATGATGTTGGCTGTGGGTTTGTCATATATGGCCTTTATTATGTTGAGGAACGTTCCCTCTATGCCTACTTTCTGCAGGGTTTTTATCATAAATGGGTGTTGATTTTGTCAAAAGCTTTCTCTGCATCTATTGAGATGATCATATGGTTTTTATTCTTCAGTTTGTTAATATGCTGTATCACATTGATTGATTTGTGTATATTGGAGAATCCTTGCATTCCGCGGATAAACCCCACTTAATCATGGTGTATGATCCTTTTGATGTGCTCTTGGATTCTGTTTGCTAGTATTTTGTTGAGGATTTTTCCATCTATGTTCATCAGTGATATTGGCCTGTAGTTTTCTTTCTTTGTGACATCCTTGTCTGGTTTTGGTATCAAGGTGATGGTGGCCTCGTAGAAGGAATTTGGGAGTGTTCCTCCCTCTGCTATATTTTGGAAGAGTTTGAGAAGGGTAGGTGTTAGCTCTTCTCTAAATGTTTGATAGAATTCACCTGTGACGCTATCTGGTCCTGGGCTTTTGTTTGTTTGAAGATTTTTAATTGCAGTCTCAATTTCAGTGCTTGTAATTGTTCTGTTTATATTTTCCATTTCTTCCTGGTTCAGTCTCAGAAGGTTGTGCTTTTCTAAGAATTTGTCCATTTCTTCCCTTTTGTCCATTCTTTTGGCACATAGTGTCTTTTAGTAATCGCTCATGATCTTTTGTATTTCTGCGCTGTCAGTTCTTACTTCTCCTTTTTCGTTTCTAATTCTATTGATTTGAGTCTTCTCCCGTTTTTTCTTGATGAGTCTGGCTAATGGTTTATCAATTTTATTTATCTTCTCAAAGAACCAGCTATTAGTTTTTTTGATCTTTGTTATTGTTTCCTTCATTTCTTTTTTTTTTTTCTTTTTGTGGTACGCGAGCCTCTCGTTGTGGTCTTTCACGTTGCGGAGCACAGGCTCCGGATGCACAGGCTCAGCAGCCATGGCTCACAGGCCTAGCCACTCTGCGGCATATGGGATCCTCCTGGACCAGGGTTTGAACCCGCGTCCCCTGCATCGGCAGGCGGACTCTCAACCACTGCACCACTAGGGAAACCCCATTTCTTTTTCGTTTATTTCTGATTGGATCTTTATGGTTTCTTTCCTACTGTTAACTTTGGGTTTTTTTTTTAAATTCTTCTTTCTCTAATTGCTTTAGGTATAAGGTTAGGTTGTTTACTTCAGGTGTTTCTTGTTTCTTGAAGTACGCTTATATGGCTATAAACTTCCTTCTTAAAACTGCTTTTCCTCTATTCCATAGGTTTTGAGTCATCGTGTTTTCATTCTCATTTGTTTCTAGGTGTTTTTTGATTTCCACTTTGATTTGTTCAGTGATCTCTTGGTTTTGAAGTAGTGTATTGTTTAGCCTCCATGTGTTTGTATTTCTTACAGATTTTTTCATGTAATTGATATCTAGTCTCATAGCATTCTGGTTGGAAAAGATACTTCATACGATTTCAATTTTCTTAAATTTATCAAGGCTTGATGTGTGACCCAAGGTATGATCTATCCTGCAGAATATACCATGAGCACTTGAGAAGAAAGTATATTTTGTTTTTTTTGGATGGAATGTCCTATAAATACCAATTAAGTCCATCTTGTTTAATGTATCATTTAAGGGTAGTGTTTCCTTATTTATTTTCACTAGGGATGATCTGTCCTTTGGTGAAAGTGGGGTGTTAAAGTCCTTTACTGTGATTGTGTTACTGTCAATTTCCCCTTTTATGGCTGTTAGCATTTGCCATACGTATTGTGGTACTCCTAATTTGGGTGCATAAATATTTACAATTGTTTTATCTTCTTCTTGGATTGATCCCTTGATCATTGTGTAGCGTCCTTCTTTGTCTCGTGTAATAGTCTTTAAATGTTAAAGTCTGTTTTGTGTGATATGAGAATTGCTACTCCAGCTTTCTTTTGATTTCCATTTATATGGAATATCTTTTTCCATCTCTTCACTTTCAGTCTGTATGTGTCACTAGGTCTGAAGTGAGTCTCTTGTAGACAGCATATATACAGGTCTTTTTTTGTTTTTTTTTTTTTTTACATCTTTATTGGAGTGTAATTGCTTTACAATGGTGTGTTAGTTTCTGCTTTATAACAAAGTGAATCAGTTATACATATACATATGTTCCCATATCTCTTCCCTCTTGAGTCTCCCTCCTTTCCACCCTCCCTCTCGCACCCCTCTAGGTGGTCACAAAGCACCGAGCAGTTTCCCTGTGCTATGTGGCTGCTTTCCACTAGCTATCTATTTTACGTTTGGTAGTGTATATATGTCCATGCCACTCTCTCACTTTGTCACAGCTTACCATTACCCCTCCCCATACCCTCAAGTCCATTCCCTAGTCGGTCTGTGTCTTTATTCCTGTCTTACCGCTAGGCTCTTCATGACATTATTTTCTTTCTTAGATTTCATATATATGTGTTAGTATGTGGTATTTGTCTTTCTCTTTCTGACTTACTTCACTCTGTATGACAGACTCTAGGTCCATCCACCTCACTACAAATAACTCAATTTCGTTTCTTTTTATGGCTGAGTAATATTCCATTGTATATATGTGCCATGTTATCTTTGTTCTTTCATCCGATGTTGGACACTTAGGTTACTTCCATCTCCTGGCTATTGTAAATAGAGCTGCAGTGAACATTGTGGTACATGACTCTTTTTGAGTTATGGTTTTCTCAGGGTATATTCCCAGTAGTGGGATTGCTGGGTCATATGGTAGTTCTATTTGTAGTTTTTTAAGGAACCTACATACTACTCTCCATAGTGGCTGTACCAATTCACATTCCCACCAGCAGTGCAAGAGTGTTCCCTTTTCTCCACACCCTCTCCAGCATTTATTGTTTCTAGATTTTTTGATGATGGCCATTCTGACTGGTGTGAGATGATATCTCATTGTAGTTTTGATTTGCATTTCTCTAATGATTAATGATGTTGAGCATTCTTTCATGTGTTTGCTGGCAATCTGTATATCTTCTTTGGAGAAATGCCTATTTAGGTCTTCTGCCCATTTTTGGACTGGGTTCTTTGGTTTTTTGTCATTGAGCTGCTTGTAAATTTTGGAGATTAATCGTTTGTCAGTTGCTTCATTTGCAAATATAGTCTCCCATTCTGAGAGTTGTCTTTTGGTCTTGTTTATGGTTTCCTTTGCCACGCAAAAGGTTTGAAGTTTCATTAGGTGCCATTTGTTTATTTTTGTTT
>NW_020173616.1:207779-263696 GCF_003031525.2 Neophocaena asiaeorientalis asiaeorientalis
GACAGCTTTACTTCTTCTTTTCTGAATTGGATTCCTTTATTTCCTTCTCTTCTCTGATTGCTGTGGCTAAAATTTCCAAGACTACGTTGAATGAGAGTGGTGAGAGTGGACAACCTTGTACTGTTCCTGATCTTAGTGGAAATGGTTTCACTTTTTCACCATTGAGGACAATGTTGGCTGTGGGTTTGTCATACATGGCCTTTATTATGTTGTGGAAATTTCCCTCTATTCCCTCTATTTCTGTAGGGTTTTTATCATAAATGGGTGTTGATTTTGTCAAAACTTTCTCTGCATCTGTTGAGATGATCATATGTTTTTTATCCTTCAATTTGTTAATATGGTGTAGCACGTTGATTGATTTTCATATATTGAAGAATCCTTGCATTCATGGAATAAACCCCACTCGATCATGTTTTATGATCCTTTTAATGTGCTGTTGGATTCTGTTTGCTAGTATTTTGTTGAGGATTTTTGCATCGATGTTCGTCAGTGATATTGGCCTGTAGTTTTCTTTCTTTGTGTCATCCTTGTCTGGTTTTGGTATCAGGGTGATGGTGGCCTCGTAGAATGAGTTTGGGAATGTTCTGCCCTCTGCTATATTTTGGAAGAATTTGAGAAGTATAGGTTTTAGCTCGTCTCTAAATATTTGATAGAATTCACCTGTGAAGCCATCGGGTCCTAGGCTTTTGTTTGTTGGAAGATTTTTAATCACAGTTTCAATTTCAGTGCTTGTGATTGGTCTGTTCATATTTTCTATTTCTTCCTGGTTCAGTTTGGCAGGTTGTGCATTTCTAAGAATTTGTCCATTTCTTCCAGGTTGTCCATTTTATTGGCATAGAGTTTCTTGTAGTAATCTCTCATGATCTTTTGTATTTCTGCCGTGTCAGTTGTTACTTCTCCTTTTTCATTTCTAATAGTATTGATTTGAATTTTCTCCCTTTTTTTCTTGATGAGTCTGGCTAATGGTTTATCAGTTTTGCTTATCTTCTCAAAGAACCAGCTTTTAGTTTTATTGATCTCTGCTATTGTTTCCTTCATTTCTTTTTCATTTATTTCTGATCTGATCTTTATGATTTCTTTCCTTCTGCTAACTTTGGGGTATTTTTGTTCTTCTGTCTCTAATTGCTTTAGGTGCAAGGTTAGGTCTTTTATTCGAAATGTTTCCTGTTTCTTGAGGTAGGATTCTATTGCTATAAACTTCCCCCTTAGAACTGCTTGTGCTGCATCACATAGGTTTTGGTTCATCATGTCCCCATTGTCATGTGTTTCTAGGTATTTTTTGATTTTCCCTTTGATGTCTTCAGTGATCACTTTGTTATTAAGTAGTGTATTGTTTAGCCTCCATGTGTTTGTATTTTTTACGGATCTTTTTCTGTAACTGATATGTATTCTCATAGCGTTGTGGTCGGAAAAGATACTTGATATGATTTTAATTTTCTTAAATTTACCAAGGCTTGATTTGTGACCCAATATATGATCTATCCTGGAGAATGTTCCATAAGCACTTGCAGAAACTGTGTATTCTGTTGTTTTTGGATGGAATGTCCTATAAATATCAATTAAGTCTATCGTGTTTAATGACAGGTCTTGTTTTTGTATCCATTGAGTAAGCCTATTTTTTTTGGTTGGAGCACTTAATCCATTTACATATAAGGTAATTATTAATATGTATGTTCCTATTACCATTTTCTTAATTTTTTTGGTTTTGTTTTTGTAGGTCTTTTCCTCCTCTTGTGTTTCCTGCCTAGGTAAGTTCCTTTAGCATTTGTTGTAAAGCTGGTTTAGTGTTGCTTAATTCTCTTAGCTTCTGCGTGTCTGTAAAGGTTTTAATCTCTCCATGAAATCTGAATGAGATCCTTTGCTGGGTAGAGTAATGTTTGTTGTAGGTCTTTCCCTTTCCTCACTTTAAATATGTCCTGCCACTCCCTTCAGGTTTGCCAAGTTTCTGCTGAAAGGTCAGCTGTTAACCTTTTGGGGATTCCCTTATATGTTATTTGTTGTTTTTCCCTTGCTGCTTTTAATATTTTTTGTTTGTGTTTAAATTTTGATAGTGTGATTAATATGTGTCTTGGTGTTTTTCCCGTTGGATTTATCCTGTATGGGACTCTCTGTGCTTCCTGGACTTGATTAGCTCTTTCCTTTCCCATATTAGGGAAGTTTTCAACTATAATCTCTACAAGTATTTTCTCAGTCCCTTTGTTTTCCTCTTCTTCTTTGGGACCCCTATAATTCAAGTGTTGGTGCATTTAATGAGGTCTCTGAGACTGTCCTCAATTCTTTTCATTCTTTTTTCTTTATTCTGCTCTGCAGTAGTTATTTCCACTATTTTATCTTCTGGGTCACTTATCTGTTTTTCTGCCTCAGTTATTCTGTTCTTGATTCCTTCTAGAAATTTTTAATTTCATTTATTGTGTTGTGCATCATTGTTTGTTTGCTCCTTAGTTCTTCTAGGTCCTTGTTAATCATTTCTTGTATTTTCTCCATTCTATTTTCAAGATTCTGGATATCTTTACTATCATTACTGTGAATTCTTTTTCTGGTAGGCTGGCTATTTCCTCTTCTTTTTTTTTGTTCTGGTGGATTTTTACCTTGCTCCTTCATCTGCTGTGTGTTTCTCTGTGTTCTCATTTTGCTTAACTTACTGTGTTTGGGGTCTCCTTTTTGCAGGCTGCAGGTTCGAAGTTCACGTTCTTTTTGGTGTCTGTCCCCAGTGGTTAATGTTGGTTTAGTGTGTTGTTAAGCTTCCTGATGGAGGGGACTAGTGCCTGTGTTCTGGTGGATGAGCCTGGATCTTGTCTTTGTAGTCAGCAGGTCCGTTTCTGGTGGTGTGTTTTGGGGTGTCTGTGACTTAGTATGATTTTAGGCACCCTCTCTGCTAATGGGTGGGGTTGTGTTCCTGTTTTGCTAGTTGTTTGGCATAGGGTGTCCAGCACTGTAGGTTGCTGGTTGTTGAGTGAAGCTGGGTCTTTGCCTTGAGATGGAGATCTCTGGGAGAGCTCTTGCTGTTTGAAATTACGTGTTGCCGGGAGGTCTTTGGTGGACGGATGTCCTAAACTTGGCTCTCCCACCTCAGAGGCACAGACCTGACACCTGATCGGAGCACCAAGCCCTTGTCAGCCACACGGCTCAGAAGAAATGGGAGAAAAAAAGAAAGGAAGAAAAAATAAAATAAAATGATGTTATTAAAATTATAAAATAATTATTAAAAATAAAAACAAATTAAAAAGTACTAAGAAAAGAAGAAGAAAATGAATGAAAGAAAGAAAGAAGAGAGCAACCAAACTGAAAAACAAATCCAGCAATAATAACAAGTGCTTAAAAGTGTACTTAAAAAAAAAACAGACAGAACCCTAGGACAGATGGTAAAAGCAAAACTTTCAGCAGTAAAACGAAACATACATTCTTTTTACATCTCCGGACGCGCAGGCTCAGCGGCCACGGCTCACGGGCCCAGCCGCTCTGCGGCATGTGGTATCCTCCCGGACTGGGGCATGAACCCGTGTTCCCTGCATAGGCAGGTGGACTCTCAACCACTGCGCCACCAGGGAAGCCCTTGCTTTCTTTTGATTTCCATTTGCATGGAATACCTTTTCCCATCCCCTCACTTTCAGTCTGTATGTGTCCTTAGATCTGTAGTCGTTCTCCTGTAGAGAGCATATATATGGGCCTTGTTCTTGTATCCATTCAGCTTGTCTATGTCTTTTGGTTGGAGCATTTAATCTGTTTACATTTAAGGTAATTATCAATATCGATGTTCCTATTACCATTTTCTTAATTGTTTTTTTTGTTATTGTAGTCTTTTCCTTCTCTTGTGTTTCCTGCCTAGAGAAGTTCCTTTAGCATTTGTTGTAAAGCTGGTTTGGTAGTGCTGAATTCTCTTAGCTTTTGCTTGTCTGTAAAGGTTTTAATTTCTCTGTCAAATATAAATGAGATCCTTGCTGGGTAGAGTAATCTTGGTTGTAGGTTTTTCCATTTCATCACTTTAAATATGTCCTGCCACTCCCTTCTGGCTTGCAGAGTTTCTGCTGAGAGATCAGCTGTTAACCTTATGGGGATTCCCTTGTATGTTATTTGTTGTTTTTCGCTTGCTGCTTTGAATATTTTTTCTTTGTATTATAATTTTTGATAGTTTGATTAATATGTGTCTTGGTGTGTTTCTCCTTGGATTTATCCTGTATGGGACTCTCTGTTCTTCCTGGATTTGATTAACTATTTCCTTTCTCTTATTAGGGAAGTTTTCAACTACAATCACTTCAAATATTTTCTCAGTCCCTTTCTTTTCCTCTTCTTCTTCTGGGACCCCTATAATTCGAATGTTGATGCATTTAATGTTGTCCCAGAGGTCTCTGAGACTGACTGCAATACTTTTTATTCTTTTTTCTTTATTCTGCTCTGCAGTAGTTATTTCACTATTTTATGTTCCAGGTTACTTATCTGTTCTTCTGCCTCAGTTATTCTGCTATTGATTCCTTCTAGAGAATTTTTAATTTTATTTATTGTGTTGTTTATCATTTTTTCTTTGCTCTTCAGTTCTTCTAGGTCCTTGTTACACATTTCTTCTATTTTTTCCATTCTATTTCCAAGATTTTGGATCATCTTTACTATCATTATTCTGAATTCTTTTCATGTAGACTGCCTATTTCCTCTTCATTTGTTTGGTCTGGTGGGTTTTTACCTTGCTCCTTCTTCTACTGTGTGTTTCTCTGTCTTCTCACTTTGCTTAACATACTGTGTTTGGGGTCTCCTTTTTGCAGGCTCCTGGTTCGTACTTCCCATTGTTTTTGGTGTCTGCCCCCAGTGGCTAAGATTGGTTCAGTGGGTTGTGTAGGCTTTGTGGTGGAGAGGACTAGTGCCTGTGTTCTGGGGGATGAGGTTGGATCTTGTCTTTCTGGTGGGCATATCCGTGTCTGTTGATGTGTTTTGTGGTGTCTGTGACCGTGTTTTGATTTTAGGCAGCCTCTCTGCTAATGGCTGGGATTGTGTTCCTGTCTTGCTAGTCATTTGGCATAGGATATCTAGCACTGTAGCTTGCTCGTTGCTGAGTGGAGCTGGGTCTTGGTGCTGAGATGGAGATCTCTTGGCAATTTTCACTGTTTGATATTACTTGGAGCTCTGAGGTCTCTGGTGTACCAATGTCCTGAACTCGGCTCTCCCACTTCAGAGGCACAAGCCTGATGCCTGGCTGGAGCACCAAGGCCCTGTCAGCCACATGGTTCAGAAGAAAATGGAGAAAAAAAGGAAGAAAGAAAGAAAGAAAAAAGTATAAAGTTATTGAAATAAAAAATAATTATTAAAAATTTAAAGAATTTTTAAAAAGTAATAAAAAAAGAAAGAAGAGAGCAACCAAACCAATAACAAATCCACCAGTTATAACAAGTGCTAAAAAGTATACTAAAAAAAAAAAATGAAAGAACTCTAGGGCAAATGGTAAAAGCAAAGCTATAGAGTCAAAATCACACAGAAGCACACACATACAATCTCACAAAAAGAAAAAAAGGGAAAAATATATATATATCATTGTTCCCAAGGTCCACTGCCTCAATTTGTGATGATTTTTCGTCTATTCATGTATTCCACAGATGCAGGGTATATCAAGTTGATTGTGGAGATTTAATCTGCTGCTCCTGAGGCTGCTGGGAGAGATTTCCCTTTCTCTTCTTTGTTCACACTGCTCCTGTTGTTCAGCTTTGGATTTGGACCTGCCTCTGCATGTAGGTCACCTGAGGGCATCTGTTTTTCACTCAGACAGGACAGGGTTAAAGGAGCAGCTGATTCGGGGGCTCTGGCTCACTCAGCTTGCCACGGCAGAGGCCAGTGTGATGTTGCAACAGCCTGAGGCATGCCGTGTGTTCTCCCTGGGAAGGTGTCCCTTAATCATGGGACCCTGACAGTGGCAGGCTGTACAGGCTCCTGGGAGAGGAGGTTTGGATAGTGACCTGTGCTTGCACACAGGCTTCTTGGTGACTGCAGCAGCAGCGTTAGCATTTCTTTCCCATCTCTTATGTCCGTGCTGATAACCGTGGCATGCTCCCATCTCTGGAGCTCTTTTAGGCAGTGCTCTGAATCCCCTCTCCTCGCAGACCCTGAAACAATGGTCTCTTGCATCTTAGGTAGGTCCAAACTTTTTCCCAGAGTCCCTCCCTGCTAGCAGTGGTGCAGTAGCCCCCTTCAGGCTGCATTCATACAGCCAACCCCAGTCCTCTCCCTGGGATCTGACCTCTGAAGCTGGAGCCTCAGCTCCCAGCCCCCACCCTTCCCAGCGAGTGAGCAGAGAAGCCTCTCAGGCTGGTGAGTGCTGGTTGGCACCAGTCCTCTGTGCGGGAATCTCTCACTTTGCCCTCTGCACCCCTGTTGCTGTGCTCTCCTCAGCGGCTCCGAAGCTCTCCCCCTCCACTGCCCGCGAAGGCGCTTCTAGTATGTGGAAACCTTTCCTCCTTCACAGCTCCCCCCCACTGGTGCAGGTCCCATCCTTATTCTTTTGTCTCTGCTTATTCTTTTTTCTCTTGCCCTACCCAGGTAAATGGGGAGCTTCTTGCCTTTTGGGAGGTCTGAGGTCTTCTGTTGGTGCTCAGTAGGTGTTCTGTAGGAGTTGTTCCACATGTAGATGTATTTCTGATGTATTTGTGGGGAGGAAGGTGATCTCCAGGTCTTACTTTTCTGCCATCTTGAAGGTCTCTGCTTTTTGTTTTTAACTCTTGCAAACAGTGCTGTAACGAAAATTCCTGTAGCTAGCTCCTGATGCACATCTGCAAGAGTTTATCCAGTGTACATACCTAGGAGTGCAATTACTGGGTCATAAGGTATGTGTGACTTCACTAGATAACACGAGTTTATTTTTCAAAATGGTTTTGTATACGTGCTCCAGTTACTCTGCGTCTTTTACAACACTTAAGGTTGTCGAACTTAAATGTTTGCCAATCTGGTGGATGTAAAACAGTGTCACAGTTGGGTGAATTTAGCATTTCCTCTAGTAGTGGGGTTGAGCTTCTTCCATGTGCTTCGTGGCCATTTGTGCTTCTGTAAAGTGAGTGGCCAAAATTTGCCCATTTGTCTATTAGAGTTTTGTAGTTTTCTTATTGATTTTTAAAAATACACTCCAGACCCTAATCCTTTGTCAATTGTGTGTTGCAGATATCTCCTCTCAGTTTGTGATTTGTCTTTTCATTTTGATGACATGTTTCAATAAACAGAAGTTTTAAATGTAAGCATGATCAAATTTGATAATCTTTTTCTTTCTGTTTTTTTTTTTGTGTTTTCATAAATTCTTCCTTACCTTAAGTTCATAAATGTATTTCCTACATTGTTTACATTCTTGGCTTTTATATTTAACTTTCTAAATCTATTTGCATTTTTTAATTTGTTTATGATGTTGGGTAGGGATTCAGTTCCCATATGCAGAGTAAGTTGTTCCAGAATTATGTACTGAGATGTTCTTCCTTTCCTCAATGATCTGCAGTGCTAGTTCTGTCATAAGTCAATTTTTTATATATGTATGGGTCTCTTTCTGGGCTCATAATTCTATTTCATTAATTGGTTTGTCTATCTCTATGCTAATACTAAATTATCTTAATTATTACAGCTTTATAAAAATTCTTGATCAGTGGTTTTTCTATTTCTGGTTTGTTATGACTATTCTTGGTCTTTTTGTTCTTCCATATAAATTTTTGAATCATACTGCAAAGTTACACGTGCATTCACATACACATACATACACACACACACATCCCTGTTAGGGTTTGGGTTTGGTATTGCATAGAATCTCTATTTTAATCTGAAGTGGGTTGACATTACTATAATATTGAGTTTTTCAATCCATAGCTACAGTGTATCTCTCAATTTAAGTGTTTAAGCTATTTTTCTAAAATTTTAGCATTATCTCCATAAAATTTTTGCAGTTTATTTGGTTTTATTCTTAAGTACCTGATATTCTTGATACTGTTGTTTAAGGTAGTTATTCTTACATTTTTGAACAATTTGTTACTGGAATATAGAGATGCAGTGGATTTGGTTTTTTGATTTTATATTCAGCAATCTTGTTAAACTGCCTTATTCTAAATATTTATCTGTAGATTACATTGGGTTTCTCTAAATATAATCTTATAACTTGTAAATAATGGTAATTTTATTTCTTTATTCCCAATGATTATTCCTCACCATTCCCTTTTGCTTGCCTCATGTGCTGGCAAGGAATTCCTGACAAATGTTGGAGAGAATTTTTTTTTAATGTATTTATTAATTTTATTTATTTTTGGCTGCGTTGGGTCTTTGTTGCTGTATGCAGGCTTTCTCTGGTTGTGGCGAGCAGGGGCTACTCTTCATTGTGGTGCGCAGGCTTCTCATTGTGGTGGCTTCTCTTGTTGCAGAGCATGGGCTCTAGGCGTGTGGGCTTCAGTAGTTGTGGCACGTGGGCTCCGTAGTTATGGCTCACAGGATCTAGAGCACAGGTTCGGTAGTTGTGGCACACGGGCTTAGTTGCTCCATGGCATATGGGCTCTTCCCGGACCAGGGCTCGAACCCGTGTTCACTGCATTGGCAGGCGGATTCTTAACCACTGTACCACCAGGGAAGCCCTGGAGAGAATTTTTGAGAGCAGTTTCCATTTCTTGTTCCTGATCTTAAAAGGAACAACTTCAATATTTTACCATTGAGTACCATGTTTGTTGAAGGAGTTCTTTAAAATATTCTTTATCAAGTTAAAGAAGTTTTCTTTGGTTTTTAGTTTGTTGTGTTGTATCTTGAATGGTATTGAATTTTATTGAAAACTTTTTTCTGAAGCTCGAGATGATTTTTTTCCCTTTTAATTGTTAATGTGGTGAATTATCGTATTGTATACCACTTGGCCACACCTTTAGATATTTCAGTCTACCTTTTACTATATTCCTTGTGGTGGCAGGCAGGGCAACCAGCTTTGTGCAGGTGTATTCTGAGAAAATCTTTGTTGCTTATCTACTATATGTGTAGTGGTTTGTATCTGTTAATACCATACTCCTCATTCATCCATCTCTCCCCTTCACCTTTGGTAACCCCCCTTGCTGTACTTCTTATCCTCTACCCCAGGGACTTCTCTGATGCCATGGTGTAGAAAGCCCTGGGTACCTGCTTGGAGGTTATGTACAGATTGGAAATAAGAAAGAGTTAAAGTCCCCCTGGGAAAACTCAAGCCAGTCAAAAAATATTTTTACCTTCTCTGTTTGGAATGGATAATTCTGAGATGTTTTCTTTGTGGCTCCACAGTGGTCAAAGCCAAGTTACCCATAGTTGCAACTGCTCCATTATACTGGCTGTCCATTTTTTCACTTTCAATTTCCCCAAATAATTACTTGCATGCAAATCTTTATGCATGGATGGAGAATGGGGTGGAATGAGGACTCAGGTTATGACAATTATATTGTTTATTGGGTGTTATCAACTTTAAATTCCAGGATAAGCCCAGCTTTGTCATGGTGTCTAATGTTTCTTGCAGTGAATTTGACTTACTGATAATTTGCTTATTATTTTGCATCAATTTCATGAAACATATTGGCTTATAAACTTCCTTTTCCTTCTAAGACTCTCATATCATGGTTTTGTTAGTCTCAGGGAAATGAGCCAGGGGGGTTTCCTCTTTTTTATACTCTGGAATAGTTTGTGAAAAATTGAGGTTATTTATTTCTTGATTGCTTGATAGATCTCACTAATACAACCATCTGGTCCTGAAGTTTCCATTGTGAGACTATTTTAAACTACCGATTCCATTTCTTTAATATTTGGATATTTATTCCTGAAATACCTTTATTAAGTCATTTTATTAAGTCCTTTTATCTAAGCTTTTCAATTTATGAAGATAAAGTTATTTCCAATATCCTATTTCTGTCTTTTTTATTCCAAAGGTTTTTTATTTGTAACTTTCTTTTTTACTCCCTCATTTTTTCTCTTTTGCCATTTTAGGTTTTTATTTTTATTTATCTATTTTGGGTCAGTTTTATCAGTCTCTTCAAAAAAACATTTTGCTTTATTTATCTTCCTTATTCTAAGTTTGCTTTGTAGTTCACTTCTGCTCTTATATTTATTTTCCCCTTGTATTTTATTTAGATTTGTTTTTCTATTCTTTTTCTCATTTCCTAAACTGGATGCTCAGCCCATTAATTTTCAGCCCTTATTCTTTTCTAATGTCATAATTTAAGAGAATAAATTTCCTTCTAAATACGACTTTAGATGTACTCACTTCGTGTTCTCTCTCTGCCTCCCTCTGTATTTCTCCACACTGCCTTTCAAACTGCCCTCTGTTAGGGCTTTTTCAATGTATAGTAGCATTAGGGTAGTTGGACTTATTACATGGTTGCTCAGGGCTTCAACAGACTGAAACAGAAGCTTCCCAGTTCCTAAAGATTAGATGTGGAACTGACAAAGCTGCACTTCCACTCTACTCTATTGGCCAAAGCAATCCTAGTCCATCCCAGATTCAAGAGAGGGGAAAGTATGGGGAAATAGAACCAATATCTCAATGGGAAGAGAGTCAAAGAATCTGAAGCCAATTTTAATGTGATACAACTTCTGTCCCTGAAATTTTAATATGTAGTATTTTATTATTGTTTAACTTAGTACATTTTCTAATTTTAACTATGATTTCTTCTTGGACCTAAGAGTTACTTAGAAGTATGTTTCTTAATTTTTTAAATTATTTATTTATTTATTTATTTTTGCAGTACTCTGGCCTCTCACTGTTGTGGCCTCTCGCGTTGCGGAGCACAGGCTCCGGACGCGCAGGCTCAGCGGCCATGACTCACGGGCCTAGCTGCTCTACGGCATGTGGGATCTTCCTGGACCGGGGCATGAACCCGTGTCCCCTGCATCGGCAGGCACACTCTCAACCACTGTGCCACCAGGGAAGCCCTGTTTCTTAATTTTTAAAGAAAAATATGGTTATTTTCTAATATATCTTCATGTCACTGATTTATAATTTAATTGTATTATTGTCAGTGAATTTGCTCTGTGTAATGCTGATATATGTTGTATTTATTGAGACTTGGATTTTTACTCAGAATGTACATTTTCTAAATGTGTTCAAAATAATTAGTATTCTGAGGTGTTCTATATTCATCTATTAGATCAGATTTGCTAACTAGATTGTTCAAATATTCTATACTCTTACTGAATTCTTTGCCTTTTTAATTTTCCAAATAATGAGAAAGAGGTTAATTAAAAATATCCAACTATAATTGTGGATTTTAAATTTTCTCCTGTAAGTCTGTCAGTTTTTGCTTTATATAATTTGACACTATGTTATTGGTACATACATATTTAGAATTGTTATAGCTTCTTGGTGAAATGACCTTTTGTCATTATTTAGTTGCCTTTTTATGATAAAGTATATTTTACTTGGTATCAGTGTAGGTAAACTAGTTTTATTTAATGTAGTATTTGTTATACTTTTTTGTCATAATTTTACTTTTACTCCATTTTTCTCTTATGTTTTTAGTTGTATCTCTTATGAACAACATATAGCTATGTGGAAAAAAAGTTCAATGATCTATTGTCTTTTAACAGGACTTTTTATATTTAGTTCACTTATATTTATTATAAATATTGGTATATTTGGGTATTTCTCTACTAACTTATTTTATGCCTTCTATTTGCCCCAAATTTTCTATATTTATTTTTCTCTCCTTTCTTGGCATCTTTGGTTTATTTTTTCCCATTCCTTTCTTGTTTCTACTATTTTAGAATGTATATACTCTTCACCCATTCCTTAACTGAGAACCACAGGAAATTTAACATGACTACCTAATTTATGAATGCCTAAATTAATATCTTTAAATTCCTCCAATCAATTAAGATCTTAGAGTACATTAAGGACAATCTTCCCTTCCCACTCATATGTTATTGTTGTGTTATTTATTTCTATATTATAACTCCATGAAATATTATTTTTATAGAGCCAATATTTACAACTGTCTTTGCTCTTCTTTCCTTCTTTATCTCAGGCATTCCATGAGGGATAATTTTTCTTCTGCTTGAAGTACTTCCTTTGGCATTCGGTTTAGTGATGGTCTGGTAGTATAAATCTCAGTACATTTTGGTTACCTTTAAATTGGCTTTATTTCACCCTCATTGTTAAAACATATTTCTCCTGGAAATAGATCTCTTGGTTGACATCTATTTTTTCTCAGCACAATGAAGATATAAATCCACTGTCTTCTGGTTTCCACTCTTGCTTTTGAAAAGCTAGCCATTGGTATAACTACAATTTTGTATGTGATTTTTTCTTTTCTTTTCCAGCTGCTTTAAAAATCTTTTCTTTGTAGTATTCTTCACTTTCACTATGATGTGTGTAAAAGTGAGTTTCTTTTTATGGAAACTCTGAGATTTATTATGCTTGTTGAACTCGTATATTACTATCTTTTTTAAATTCTGGAAAATTCTTAACCATTAAATCTTCAAATATTACCTCTGCCCCTTTCTCTCCCTCCTCTCCTTTGGAACTCCAATTATATGGGTGTTAAAACTTTTACTCCATGTTCCATGTCTCTTAAATCCTTTTTGTATATTTTGCATCTCTGTCTTTCCATATGGCATACTAATGATTTATTTAGATCTATCTTCCAGTTTTCTATGTTTTTAGGTGCATTTAATGCTTTTACTAATGGTTGAGATTTTTTAAATTATTAAAGTATAAAATATAAATTAGATAACTTGAAATTCTGTTTTCATTTTTAGATATGCTTGCCATTACTTTTATTTGCAAACCTCACATTTATTTTTTGAAACTTTAAACACAATTATTTAATATTATGTGTCTTATAGTTCCAATTCCTGAATTCTTGTTGGATTACTATTCTGTTGTTTGTTTCTGTTGGTTCTCAGTCATGTTACTTTGTTCTCTGGTTTTCTTTTTTAAAAAATGGTCATGGCACTTGGATGGTCATACTGGTAGAAATGGAAGTCCCATAAAGTCTATTGATGTTTTACAGGAATTCATTAGTATGTGAAGAGAATTGGATTTCTTGATAAATAGTGGATACCTGCTTATATAAAGAGGTACCTCTAGGGAGTTTCCTGGTTGCCTAGTGGTTAGGATCCTGGGCTTTCACTGCAGTGTCCTGGATTCAGTCCCCGGTTTAAATAATACTCAATTGATTTTAAATATCTCAAAAATTGGTATGCTCTAAAATTGGAATGTCAATTGGGTTTAAAATTTGGGGGTTAAAATAAAATGCTCCTCTTGAAATTTTGAGGAACAAGTTAGGCTGCCAGCCTTTGATTGTGCCGAGAAAGTGTACTGTTTAAGACACATGGTATCATATACTTATTTCATATAAGAAAAGACATGTTAACATCAAAAAAGTAGAAAAGAGCAATCCTTTTTTTTTTTTTAAACATCTTTATTGGGGTATAATTGCTTTACAATGGTGTGTTAGTTTCTGCTTTACAACAAAGTGACAATCCTTTTGAAAAAGGGACAGTGGGGGGCTAAACTGACTGTACATAAAATTGTGATTTTTGTAATTTTACCATAGATCAGTAAAAGAAGAAACCTTAACCAGTACCATGGTCCACGGATTAGCATTTTAGAACCATTATATTAGAAGCCAAACCTGGAAATTTGAAATTTAGGAATTCAAACTCCATAGAGATCAGTTACTTTTCTCCATTCAAATAATATAGACTCTATCCTTGACTCCATCCATATGTCTCCTAATGCATATTACTGATTGTAACATTACTGGTGACAAAATGTGGCTAGATCAGAGATAATCTATTCCTTCTACCTAAAAGGAAATTTAAAAAATAATTTGAAACTTATACCATAATACATACAGATTATCAGTATGCTTTCCTGTCTGAAAAGTAGTCTCTTATTCAGTAAGTATCATCACTTTTCTTTTTACTTTTAGTTTTGGATACTCAGGAGACTGGGAGTGATGATTATAACATAGACATATTGTCCTTATTGTATAATGCAAGTGCTGAGAAAAAGGGCCTAGTCACTTCTAACAGTTCCTCACCATCCCTTGTAAAAACAGAATATCTCAAGTCCTTTCTGTAGTTATGCCAATCCTAGCATTAAAGTGGAAAAACACATCTTTTCCTTCTTCCTTTCATCATCTTTCCTTCCTTCTGCACCAACAGATAGTTGAAACCCTTCATCATTGCTTTATCTTATCTCTCTGTCAAACATATTTCTCCTGAGATGCTGGAACTGTTCAGCTTTCTTATTTGTGGGGTGGAAAATCAGGCAGAGTTCATTTTTTGCTTCTTATTTTCCAGTAGTCTGAGAAAGAGCACACTAAGTGTGATAATAGTGATTGTCTCTTTATTCTCACTACCCATAGCCCTCTGGTCCTGCTACCCTCACCTACACCCACTCTCACTCCAAACAGCTGGAAAGAAATTTGCTATGTGCTAGACTTTGAAGGGAGCCTTTGCTGACATTAGTTTTGCCTTTGTAATACAATAAAAAGTACCCTATTACCTCCTGGCAGGTAAAGAACTCATTAACTTTAATTGTACAAGTTTACTTCATAGATGCTGAAATAAATGGAAACAACAAGAACAGGTCCAGATGTACTGCAATACTTATTTGAGACCACAGTTTTATCATTCAAATTCTTCTAAGAGTCAATCACACTTTTCTAGGTGTGAAGTTAAAAAATTATGGCAACACTGTAGGAAAGGAAAAAAGGGATGATGTTTACATACTGGAGACCAAAAGTCTTAAATCATAAGCAAAGACTGAGTCATGTTGCTTCACCCTTTTACTTAACTAAGTTCACTAACTAACTAAGCCACCTGTCTTAGTTCTTTCATAACATCCTTTATTGAATTAATACAGTTAGTATATGTTTGCTTAATGTAACCTCTACTCTTACATTACTTCTTTTTAAGCATATAAATCTAACATAATTTATAATTTGATAAGTCTGATAAGTTCAAAGAATCTTTGAAAATAATTAAAATAGTGTTTTTATATAGATTAAACATTAATTGGAACATTTAATAGTCTTTCTCTTTTTCTTCTCAATTATAACACTAACAGTTCTCCAGGTGTCTTAGATATTCCACCAACCAGACTATATTTTTCTTCTTAAGCCTCTGGCAATGTTCTCTTTTTCAGATCATATTAGCCTGGATCAGAATTTCCAAAAGGTGTTTGCTCTGTAGAACACTAGTTCCTTTAGATGTTTAATATGTGTTACATGAGGGAAGAATACCATGATCAAACAATTTTGGGAACACTTGGTTAAGCAAATGTGAAGAGGATTATTTATTCGTTTATTCATTCATTCATTCATCCATTCAATGAATATTTGTGCTCCAGGTATTGTTTAACCATTGTTCAACAAGACAGAACAAGGCCTTACCATCATGACACTTAGACTTTAGGGAAAGACATAGATGAACAGCAAATATGTCATGTTAATATAAGATAGATAAAACTGCTGTGAAGGATATTAAAGCAGGAAAAATGATGAAGACTGATGGGGTTTTGAGGTTCATTTTAGACCGGAGGTAGAGAGATATTGGAGAAGGTGTTATTTGAACAGAAACTTGAATGTAATGAGGGAGCCAACCATGCTATGATTGGGGGTGGGGTGGGGAGAGTTTTCAAAGTAGAGGAAAGAGCAAATTCAAAGGCTCTAATATGGGAATAAGCTTGATGTATTTGAGGGCCAGCATGAAGGCCAGTGTGGCTGAAGTGTAAATAGTGAGGTGGAGCGAGGTGGGGAATGAGGTCCAAGAGGCAGTGAAGGTCTAGATTATGTAGAGCCTGTTAAACCATAGTAAGGGTTTTAGATTTTATTACTAGGAGACTTCTTAGGACTTTTGAAGCATTAATATGCAGTGGTATACTGTGAAGCAAAAGTAGGGCATTGTATATGCTTTCCCAAAGTTATATAGCCATGGATCCCCCTTTTAATTGAATATCTCTCAGGATTAGGCATTAAGTGTGATCCTTGAAAAATACTTTGAGAAAGACTTGACTAGATGTTTCTGAACCACTGGTTTTAGGTAGAATATATGAATCAGTATGATTGATTAAAGTGAAAAGTACAAAGAACTCAATTCACATTTATATTTATATTCCCACATCCCAACATTAGTATGAGTTACGTTTCAGTCCACTTTTCAAACCTAATTCACTATAAATTTCCTTTGAAATAAATGAGCCAATTTATCTTAATGAGAGTTTTTGGAGGAAGAGAGACTTTGGGAAAGCAGTTTATTTAAATATTGAAAAACTTGCTATTTTTATTGAAATGGTTTTTTCCTTGCTCTTTCCACAGGCATTTTAGATTCAAGAACCACGTAATGTCTTGTTATTTTTATATTATGAATTAAGAATTGGTGCACTCTAGAAAAACTTCACCTTCTTGTGGTTCTTGTAAAACACTTTAAATCATGGGACGAATGAGATTTACACATTAGAACAATTGTCTCCCTTGTTCTTTCGTATCTCTTATCTACCTGTGCCTAAAGTCATGATTTGATATATTTACTCTGTACTTTCATGTATATGGGCTGTATAAGGCATTATAGAGTACAACTCAATAAATCACAGGCCATTTTATCTATGAGTTTCTTGTTGAAGGCAGGATACACTAGAGGTAAGCATACAACATTTACTAAATACTTAGTATGTGAAAGGCAATCTCGTAGAAGTGTATAGTTATAGGGAACACATGCTAAAATTAGTAAAAAGATTTTGGTACCTACATATTTGTTTTTTTTTTGTTGTTGTTGTTGTTGTGGTACATGGGCCTCTCACAGCTGTGGCCTCTCCCGTTGCGGAGCACAGGCTCTGGACACGCAGGCCCAGCGGCCATAGCTCACGGGACCAGCCGTTCCGCAGCATGTGGGATCCTCCCGGACCCGGGCACGAACCCGTGTCCCCTGCATCAGCAGGTGGACTCTCAACCACTGCGCCACCAGGGAAGCCCCATATTTGTTGTTTTTGATGAAAGATGTTAGCCTCCTTCCTAACTGTGAAAAAATAGTGAATTACTACTATCTAGCAAGCCAGGAAAAGTTAGTAGGGAGGAGAATGGGTCAATTAGTCTCCTTTAAATCCATGTTCCCAGGAACCCCTAGAACTAGGAAATCAGAGGCTAAAGTCTGTTTATAGATTTTCTAGAAGTTTAGTAGTTTAATTTTAGCCATGTAAAGTCTGGTCAGTGTGGGAAAAGCTGCAATGTTTGTGTTCTGGCCTGAGGTAGCCACCACTTCTGCATAGTGTAAATGAAAACTGGTCTTCCTGCTAGTAACGGAGGTAAAGGAGTTCATCCAGGAGGTGATCTTGGCTCCTTCTCTGAGCTACACATGCATATATTGAGTTCTTTACTTGACATTGCCACTTGGGTGGATCAAAAGTCCTACCTCAAACTCAACATGCCCAAAATAGAATATGTAGGATCTCCCCAACATGTCCCAAATATGGTCCTCTTCACATGTTCCCCTAGTTTTCTGTATGATACCACCATGCATGTAGTTGCATAAGCCAAAAAGATGGAGTTAACTTCAATCGCTTCATCAGTTTTGCCTCTACATCCAATCTGTCACTAAAACCATTTATTTTACCTCTTCCTAAATATCTCTTGAACTCACCCATTTGCTTCCATCTCCAATTAAACAAACCACTCAAACTATTGTAAATTTTGCCAGCCATATCAGTAAGCAAAGGATGTTGTGGCTGTCAGCCACTTGCAGGCACCCCTGACTGTGTACCTTGAGGGAATTTGGGATGGAGAAAAACAGGATACTGGCCCTAGATAGTTAACATGCATATCAAAGGATTGATTTCAATGAGCCATATATTGTCCCATATATAGAAAAATGCTATGTTCATTAACTTGAGATGTCTGGTTTTCTTTAATTAATAGTTATCTTTTGATGTTCTGACTAGCTGTTTTATGTTTGTTTTTGTTTTTGTTTGGGTTTGGGTTTTATTTTGCCAAAATTCCTATGTATCCTGGGTCCTCCTTTACGTCTTTGGAACAGTCTGTCAGAGCTGTCTGAGAACCTGTCTCCTGGGCTTAAGTCCTTGGTATATCTGCTGAAGAAAACAAAATTCTCAACTTTTATGTTGTGTATGTTTTTTTCAGTCAACACCTTGTACTATATAAAGTAAGAATTGTCTGAAAGGATCCTTTTAATTGTACCTCATTTTCTTCCTCATCCATTCTTTTTTATATATATATATAATGAGCTGTTTATATATTTTGGAGTTAATCTTTCATCCATTGAGTCATTTACAAATATTTTCTCCCATTCTGAGGGTTGTCTTTTCGTCTTATTTGTAGTTTACTTTGCTGTGCAAAAGCTTTTAAGTTTCATTAGGTCCCATTCGTTTATTTTTGTTTTTATTTCCATTACTCTAGGAGGTAGATCAAAAAAGATCTTGCTGTGATTTATGTCAAAGAGTGTTCTTCCTATGTTTTCCTCTAAGAGTTTTATAGTGTCTGGTCTTACATTTAGGTCTCTAATCCATTTTGACTTTATTTTTGTGTATGGTGTTAGGGAGTGCTCTAATTTCATTCTTTTACATGTAGCTGTCCAGTTTTCCCAACACCACTTATTGAAGAAACAGGCTTTTCTCCATTGTATATCCTTGCCTCTTTGTCATAGATTAGTTGACCATATGTGTGTGGGTTTATCTCTGGGCTTTCTATCCTGTTCCATTGATCTATATCTCTATTTTTGTGCCAGTACCATATTGTCTTGATAAGTGTAGCTTTGTAGTATAGTCTGAAGTCAGGGAGTCTGATTCCTCCAACTCCATTTTTTCCCTCAAAACTGCTTTGGCTCTTTGGGGTCTTTTGTGTCTCCATACAAATTTTAAGATTTTTTGTTCTAGTTCTGTAAAAAGTGCCCCCACACCCAAATTCAATGTTTTCTTTTGTTAGTAAGATATAATTAAAATCTTTAACATGGTTTATAGTCTTTAGCTTTTGCTTTTGTCTCCAATCTTAACTTCCTGTACGCCAGTCATTCTAATTTTTTTCAGTGTTTCAAAATGTCCTTGTGCTCCCTGGCTCCAGGTCCATGCACATCCTTTTCTTTCTGCTGGGAATTCCTTTATCTCGCTATGCTTTGCTTACTTAACTGATATTCATTCTTCATATTTAAGCTCAAATATGACTTCAGAGAAGCCTTCCCTGACCTCCCTAACTAGGACAACCTCTTCTATTAAATGCTACTCAATGCTCCTCTCCTTCATACCCTTAGCATTCTTAGAGTTTTTTCTCTAAATAATAACTTTTTAATCAGGTCTGTCTTGATGACTATACTGTGATCTTCATTCTGTCAGAGTCCATGTCTATTTTTGTTTACCATTTTGCCCCCAGGGCCCAACACAGTACCTGGCATATAGTAGACACTCCATATTTGTTGAAAGGATGGATGGATTAATGAGCTTGAAGAATGAGTTCCTGATCTCTGGTATACTTGATAGGATCAAGGAACCTTATAGTGAATGAAATGATGATCATAAATAAATTCATGATGAGAATCGTCCTAAGGGGGTAAAGAGCTGAAATCAGTATAAGATACTGTAGTGAGTTTGACACAGAGGAGAAAGTGGAGCAGAAATTTAGTAGCACTGGAGTTATGCCATGCATCTATGATTTTTACTTTCAATGAAGCAGCAGTGTTCCCCATGACAGGAATAATAACTGAAAAAAGAGAAAACTTAGGAAACACAGGCTACCAACTAGAAGACTATGTAGACTTCATGGAGAAATCTCTTTTGTCTCACTAGCTGGAAGAACTTTCACATCATTAAACTTTCCTATCCATTGGATAGGCTGCCTTGTAAGACCAGGAACTCTCTCACAGAAATTGTTTAAGCATAATCTAGATTATTATCTAAATGATATTAAAGAACAGCTTCCTGTATTATATGGGGAATAGTACAAGATGAATTCTCTGCTATATCAATAGTCCATGATTTTAAGACATGATGTTTTCTACTTCAGGCACTAATTATCTAGTGAGGAGATACAGTGAAAATATAAAGAAGTGTATGATAAGTGACCTAAAGAGTTAAATGAAGTATTATTGAACTTGTGAAGAGCAGAGATCTCTTCTGGATGGGGAGACCAAACCATTTTTATTGGAGAAGGTGGCATTTGAGCAAGGCCTTAAGAGTGGATTAAGTATTCAATAGACAGAAAAAGAGAGAAAAAAGAGAAATTCATGGTAAAGTGTATGGCCATGACTTTCCTTTGGCTGAGTCTTTGCCAGGTAAGAAGAGGAGTCTTTCCTCTTCCTGTTGATCTCTGCTATCATTTCAAGGTGTGAGAGTGCCCCTTTCTGGTCTTAACTCTATTTAAGTTTCTGTTTATTAATTTGTTCAGAGACTTGTAGGACTGTGTTCTATGGTGCAAAGAGATGGGAGAAGATGAATGTTGAATAAAGGCTGTTGATGAGACATTCACAAACACTTTTAACAGTGCTTCCATATTCACAGAATACTGTGACTCAGACGAAGGGAGAAAAACCTTTCCTCCTTTCTGCTTCAGTGGGACTTGAGCCTGTTTAAGCAGAGAATTGCTCAGCTGTCATCAGGGCCCACCAGCTAACACGGGGTACTAAGTATGTCCAAAAGCTGCTTAGGAAACTGTCATATCTGAAGCTTAGGGCTGCTGCTGCATGTA
This sequence comes from Neophocaena asiaeorientalis asiaeorientalis, assembly GCF_003031525.2. NCBI lineage: Eukaryota > Metazoa > Chordata > Mammalia > Artiodactyla > Phocoenidae > Neophocaena > Neophocaena asiaeorientalis. Next base: position 228,413 of record NW_020173616.1, read on the forward strand.
TCACAAGGGAAAGTGTATGTTTCATTTTATTGCATTGACTATACCAGTCCCTATATAGAGGGCAAATTGAGTGATATGCTGCTGTGAGGTTCTCTGACTTATTGGATTAGATTTCTCTGACAGCCATCCTCCTTTTCACTCAAGTTTTTGAATTGTCAGGGTATAGAAATCATAATCTTCAAAGGCCCCCATTGTTATTTTCCTCTTTCTTTCCCACTCTACCATTTCTTTCTGTGTTTTATAATAAAAAGATGAAGGCAGTACTGGCATTTACATTGTAACTCACAGTATGATTAAGAGAAGACAATGTGATTATGACTAATCCTTTCATTTTATTTTATTTGGCTATCATTAAGTTTCCTTCCCATCCCTCTGAATTGTTATATTTTATATACCTCTTATGAAAACTTGACACTTATTAAAGATATATAATTATAATGGAGATAAAGTGCCTTCCTTTTACGCTGTAGAGGACCACTCCTGGATTGCTCCTTTAACTCTCTCATCTGGGTGAATCAAAATGTAACATCTATAAAGATGTTAAAAAAACAAAAACAAAAAAACAAAATGTAACATCTATAGATCATACACCTTGAAATTTTTTTCAAATGGGGTTTGTACATGCATAAATTTCCACCAAATTATCTATGCAACAGTATTTATAAAATAGCTATCTAGAGTGTAGCAAATAGAGAACAGAACAAAGTTGTGTGGCTTGGAATTACTTTTTTTTAGAATCAGGAGTTAGTTTTCTAGTTAAAACATCACTTCATTTCATTAACTGTACTGTTTCAAAATCATTTTACAGTCATTAAATCACATGTAGATACAGGTATATGATTTAGTCCAGTGGATTAATCAATGGCAATCATGAGGTTAACATCTCTGCCCCTATATTAGTTTAAGCCAATGGTTTTAATCAAGGGTTTTTTTGCCCTGCAAGGGACATTTGGCAATATCTGGCAACAATGTTGGTTGTCACAACTGGGTGGGAGAGTGAGTGGGCCCTACTACTGGCATATAGTGGGTAAAGGCCAGAGATACTGTTAAACATCTTCCACAACAAAGAATTATCCAGCCCAAAATGTCAATAGTCCTGAGGTTAAGAAATCTTGGGTAAAACTCTGCTCTTCAAACAGACCCCTCATTCTTTCACTGTAGCCAATCTTTTCATAAATATATGGAATAAATTACTGGGATTCCTGAACATATCAGTGTAATATCTCCTTGTAAGTCTTTCCCACTAGAGAAAGGATTGGGGTTGTGGAGAGGAAGTTCTAGAAAATCTGGCACTTATAAGAGCTTCCACTGTATACCAGACACTCTGTTAGGTGTCTGCATATATTATTTGACTTAATCATCATACAGAAACCTTATGAGGTAGGCCATTTTTACAGATGTTCAAAGTGAGGCTCAGAGCAGGGAGAATAACTTTCCAAGGTCATACTGCGCATCAGAAGAAATGCAATTTGCCACACCTCAGTGCATGTTCTAACACTAAACTGGAAAGGCCATGCAAAGTACTTACTGTAGATAGTGCAGCAATGGCATAATATTCCTATATGAAAGCCCTCTCATTATTATTCAGTAAGAGTACTGACACACTGAAAAAATTTTGCTTGCAAAACTGATTCAAGAACATATCAAATTCTGTCCCATCTTTGACAAAAAATAAAGAGAAGCAGGCAATCTTGCCTTTATAATAGAACATTCATTGTTCAGCAAAAGTGAAGGTCTTTTCAAAGCACAATTTTCTTCATCTTACTAGATATGAACAAATTAGATTTCCTCTCTAGGTCCTTTCCATTCTTAAGAGAGTATGGTCACCCAAACTTTCTTTATTCCCCCAGTTTCTGTTACTTAAGTCCTAAATTGCTATTTCATGAACAAGCAAATATTCAGGAGTAGGCACTAAAAGAGAGACAGAGGGAGAGACACAGAGATGGAAAGGTAAAATATACATGTGCCTAAGAGTGTGCTTTTAGGATACTTCAGTACCAAGATGTGGCTGTATCACAGTTGTTGTAGTGAAAATTAACTGACAATGTTTTTGAAATAGCGTTCAGAGCCAGTCTCCATGATAGGACCAGCTTAATTAAAACTCCTAAGCAACAAGGTCCTACTATATTCAGTAGCACAGGGAACTATATTCAATATCCTGTGATAAACTATAATGGAAAAGAAAATGGAAAAGATTTTGTATATATATATATATATGTATAACAGAGTCACTTTGCTGTACAGCAGTAGTTAACAGCACTATAAATCAACTATACTTGATTAATAAAATAAATTTTAAAAATTAAAAATATTCCTATATCCTACTATCTTTGAGACTGGTAACAAGAACAACCACAAAAACCTAGTGGGTGGACTAATTTTTGTCGTAATATGTCTAGATACCTGGTGTTTAGCAAGTATGCACATAAGAACAGAAATATGTTCCCATATTTAATACAAACACTTTAGTTTGAAAACATCTAAACGCTGTTCTTATGATAGCTATTTCATTGAATTGATTTGCCAACTGTTGTGTGGGAGCTGATGTGGGAAGTCGCCATCTTCCCTGCCTCCCTCAAGGACTGCACTCAGATCGCTAAAGTTAGTGATTAGTGACTGTTTCTGACGAACAGAGATATTCTATCAGATTCACAATTTTATGACCCATACCATGGCCTTAATTTTTTAAACAAATTCTACACCTCATACAGCATAATTAGAAAATGCTTAAATTGGAAGCCTCAGACTGAAAGTGGAGTGATTGAGGTGGGAGCTGTGTGTGCCGTAGAACATTATTTCCCCTCTCTGTAGTTCCAGAGGACAAAACAGAGATGTAGTGTGGTGATTTTTCTGTATTCCTTTATAGGGGAGCATTTGCACACCGCTTTGGGGGGGTGAGTAGTTTTGGCAGCATGTTCTTACACTAGATATTTTAAGTCCACCAGGGATTCATAAATGGGAAGTTTTAATCCCTAGACTACTTTTAACCAAGATACCCTAGGAAACAAAGCACCCTTGGTTGCAGAGTGCTAGTCAGGCCAGAGAAAGAAATATTCATGTAATGCTGACATTTGGATTCTTTAAATGACTTCATCTTGCTCTCAATTCATACCGTGATAAAGGAAAAATAAAAACAACATTGAAATTGGAATGTAAAAGATTGCATGGAGACGGCTGTTTATATTTTAGAGTTAATCTAATCTAGCGTCAGAGAGAGGAAAAGCAACTCTTTATCACTAAAATACCCTAAAGTCAAACAAAAAATCAAATATTTGAGTTAAGTTTTAAACAGAGGGACAAAAATATATAGATTTAAGAAATGTGGTGTTTTACTGTCCTGTGGAGAACTGCACTAATGCTTCTTTATAGCCATAAGGTTGGCCATTTATAAGGTGCAAATGTAGAGTCTATTAGGATCTTGTTTAAGTCTTTATGGTCTTCTTTTCATTTGCATCCAGTTTTACAGTTTTAAATCCACCATATATATTGGTGACTTGAATTTGAAATGCAATAGAATTACTTTAAACTTTATTGGAGTGAGACTTTAGTAAAGGTAGGCATTAGAACTTTGGTATTCTTCATGTTGACCTCTAAAATCTAGGTATGTTTTAGTGAGAGAAAGATGGAAAGAAAATGACTCATCCCAAATATTTACAAGATGAAAAAAGATGATCACAAAATTCACTGATGTAAAATGCAGAAATGTCTTTCCATTTTGTATTAATGTAATCTCCTACTTTCCAGTGTGTCTCTATTGCTCTCAAGAGACCCATCTTTAAATAAGGCTACACTATGTCTGCAGAGTAATCTAAAGCAGGCTGACAGCCTACTGAGAAAGTCCTGCCCAGTGAATATTTATGACACTTATGATTATTTAAAAATGTATTGACTTTTAACTTTTATTATGATCCATGAAATGTGGGCTATGTACCTGCATATGGATGGTGTGGACATATACACGTCCTTGTATATCATGTCACCTGACTTAGAAAGTTCCATCTTTATTAAGAACATTGTAGTAGATTACTTTTTGAAGCTCACCAGCAGTATTTTTCTGGAATGGAAATTATCATCCAAATGACTAAAACTCCCACAGAGATGATATAAGTTATTTGTTTTGCATTTGACAGGTTAATTATAAAGATGAGGATGACAATGGTAACTCGACTTGTCAATTTAAAATACAGGTATTAAACAAATAGCGTGTAATTTAAATTTGAAAAAATAGACAATTAATGACTACTAATGGTAATCAAAACAGGTAGGAATTTAAGTGTTATACCTTACAGAATTATATCTGTAGACTGATTTTTGAATACTCTTTTTGATACTCGGTGTTCAAGAACCTGCTCAAGCAAAAGCAGGCACAAACAGAATTCATAAGGTCAAAATGCATAACATGAATGAAGAATACTTGGTTAATAAAAAAAATTGACTGTGCTAAGGACTTGAACATAAGGATTCAAATGGTCCTTTAAAAAGATTCCTAGCACATCATCATATGTGACCATGAGGGAAACTTGAGTTGCTCGTGTTACCATAAAAATATTAGAATATAGGTATTTGAAAGTGTTCTTTCTTCCATTTGAGACTATTCTCAAAAGTCTGAACTCCTACAGATCAAATTCCCATGAAAGGAAATAAAGGTGTTTTAAAAAGTAGGATCTGCAGTCCCTCCAGCAGCATAATTCTGTGACAAAGAGTATAGCAATTCCAGCAGCATCCTGACAGCTGCACACAGTCCCAATCTGCCTAATGGTCTGTCAGCTCACAGTGCTGCAAAGCTTTCACACATTTTGGCACTCAGCTTTAGCAAGCCCCATCCAGGCTGGCTGCATGACCACCAGGCCGAATCTGCTTTTTGGGCTAAGGGAAATGGAATCTAAAATGTAGGGAAAAAAGAATATGTGCCTCATTTAAAAATAAGTATTTTAAACCATTTCTGCTTTTGACTAATTTGAGAACTTATCACATGATTGCCTTTGAGGCAGAAAGTATTTCAGCATTCTTGTAAGGAGGCTGAATATTAAAGTATTCAGTGCTTCTCTCTTTATGGCTGTAGGTGCACTGAGGCATAATTCTCCATGGTTTGACAGATGTGTATTTTGCAACGATAATGGTCAATCTTTGCTAAGATAGAGGATGTTGTCTGAAATACTGATGAACCACCTAAATTGATTCTCTGGTAGATTGTGGAATAGGTTGTGGAATGTAGGTGAGGAAGAAAAGAAACAAAATAGTATGAATCTAGATACTGAAAATGAAATCTACATTTTTAAAAAAACATTATGCATTTGGTTACCATTAGAACATCAAGAAAAACTTAATGCTGAAGGTACTTGGCTAAAATAGGTAAAATTGACAGAAATGTTTTATCAATAGATTTTTGATTTAGTGGTTGTTTTATCTACAGTACCAGGAAATGGACATGAGTGTGCCAATTTCCATAGTAATCTATGTCCTTCCTAAGTTCAGACAAGCACTGGAATATATAAGGCCCAAATCCATGCTACTAAGCCCCCTAAAAGCATGAGTAAGCTATTCTAATGATTTAGACCCGCTCTTTCTCTAAACCCTTGGCAGAAAAATTTGCAGTAGGGATTGTTAATAAATATATTTTGTTATAATATGCTAATGATAAAATATCTATTTAAATATATACATATATTTACACACACACATATACACACATATATGTAATCGTGCCTGCTTTAAAGGACCAGCACTTGCAGCTGACCCTTAGAGGGTATGGCGATCTCTCCACTTTTAGATAAGGAGAGTTTCAGATAAAAATAGTATTTCCTGCAGTTAGGTAGGGACCTCTTAGGATTATAGCTGTAACTCTTCATTCCCCTTTCCATTTTCTGGTTGTAAACTGACTTCCTGGTTTAGAGACTAAGTATGTTCTGTTATTTTATATCCATGCCTCATTGAAGATGCCAATTTAGAGGATAAATGGTTGGAGTATGAGAACCATGTTTTACTCTTCTTTGAATATTTGTACAACTTTATACTGCGTATTAATGATCACTTAATATTTGTAGATAAATTGATCAACATATATTGAATATTAATGAGCTCCGACTAAGAACCAGATAACTATGCTAGAAACTGGAGATAGATGGGTAAACAGATAAGATCCCAGCTTATATTTTATAGGGCGGGGGAGGGCAGACAATAAATGAGTAACGCATTGTGATAAGTGAAATGAAGAAGGCAAAGGAAGGTGATGTGATCAAGAATGGCTGTGCCAAGAGGTGGAGAGTAATTTTAGAAAAGTCTGAGTAGGTGATGTTTGAACTAAGACCAATTTTTCTAATTTATGGCATTCTTCTTACTTGCATTTTGATCTTGTCCTTATAACTAGATTTTTAAGCAAAAACACATGCCTTTTTTTTTTCTTTACCTGTAACATTAAACGTGGTCTATAATTTTGCTTTAGGTTGAGTAGGAAAAAAGCAAATTTGGTCTTTCTGATGATTTGGAGCAGTTGAAAAAATACAAAAAAGAAAAATGATCATGTTGTTAAGGTTAGCAAACTTATATGAAGTACATTTTAAATAAAATGCTTGGTTCAAGGCTTGGACGAAAGTTCATGGCAGGTCTTATTTTATTTGAACAAGTTTACTGCCTCTAATCACATCCCTACAGTACTTGATGCATACCAATAAAATATATCTAATGATCTTTCTGACAGTTCCATAGCCAGACAGTGCTATATATTTCTTTCTAGAGCCCTGGAAAACATTTTTTGACTTAGAATATGCAGCCAGCTTGGATTTGTTTCAGGAAGATGGTAAATTTTACATTAAAATTGGTATCTCCCAATAAGTTTGAAAGCTCTTTTAAGTTCTAAAATGATAATATCACTTTGCTGACTAAAATCCACCAATGGATCCTCACTGTCATTAGAATTAAATCTTAAATCCTTACTGTGGTTCACAAGGTTCTACAACTTCCTGCCTCTCTGGCCTCATGTTGTCGCCCTCTTGCACTCATTCACTTTGTTAGAACCACCCTGGACTGCTTTCTGCTCCTTGAACAGGCTAAACTCTCCTGCTTCAGTGTATGTACACATGGTACTTTTAGGTCTCAGTGCAAATGTCACCTATCTGTAAAGTTGTGTATCCACAGTCACCCACTATCAAACTGGGATATTTTAATTTCCTATTAATGTTTACCAGTATATGATATTATACCGTAATTTGTTTGTATATTGTATATCGTTTGCCTTCTGCTTCTAGAAGTACCATGGGGTTAGAACCTTGTCTTTTGTATTTATTTCATACCCAGAACAGTATCTTGCATATAGTGGGTACTCAACAGATGTTTTTTTTTTTTGTAAAATTGAGCTATAGTTGATTTGTAATGTGTTAATTTCAGGTGTACAGCAGAGTAATTCAGTTATACATATATATTTTCTCAGATTCCTTCCCATTATTGGTTATTACAAGATATTGAATATAGTTCCCTGTGCTATATAGTAGGACCTTGTTGATTATTTTATATATAGGATCTGTTAATCTGTATCCGTTAATCCCAAACTCCTAATTTATCCCTCCCCCACTTTCCCCTTTGGTAACCATAAGTTTGTCTTCTGTGTGAGTCTATTTCTCAACAAGTGTTTCTTGAATGAATCCAAGAATGAACAAGTTTGCTTGTTGCTTTGGATCAGTGTGTTGCTACACCACCAAATTTCATCTGTCTTTGTCCTCAAAATGATAAACCTTCATAGTTATTTTTTTTACTTTCAATTTCTTGAAAATCTGCTATGAGAAATCAACTACAGGAGTCCACAAATCTGTAAACCTCCCTTATAATACAGAATTATATCATGAAACATGTTTTGAGTTAGATTGTTCATTGCCCTGCAATCAAGGTATCTTTATGAATATAGCTATACCAGTTCAGGTGGTCTCCTGACTGATTTCCCTATGAAAATGGCATTTTCAACATTGCATTTGCTTATTGTTTGGTTGTCTCAGTGGCATTAATTCAGCAAGCATTTATGTGTTGAATATCTTCTTAGATCTGTGACTCAAAGATGAATAAGAAGTGCTCTTTACTCTTGAAGATCTCACAGTCTAGTGTAACTGAGATTAGTGCAAAATAACATTTCAGTAGTACAGTAGGATAGGTTATCTGGCACTTTCCTAACTAGAACCCTCAACTAATGTGAATTCTTTTCAGTACTAGTGTGAAACTGTATTTCTTGTCTCTGGAGAGAGGCTACATGTTATTTAAAATTTACCTCTTCCACTTGTTATCTGTGAACCTTGGGCAAGTTGCTGAACTTCCATGTGTTATATTTTCCTCATCTGTAAAATTGGGGATAATAACAGTACCTACCACATAGGTAATTTAATAGATGATTCATATAAAGCACTTAAATTAGCACAGTGCCTAACACTTAATATGTTCTCAGTAAGTGATGATGATGACGATGATGATGATAACTATTTTAGAAGTTCTGTCATTCAGACAGTCTGATTCATTTGACTGGGAAAAAATTTTTTTTCATCTAAACACCTGCATCTAAATACAACAGCCTGCATTGATCACAATTATCATGTTATTTGCTTATTTTGTTTTCCTTTGTATCTTTAATATCATGTTTCATCAAGAAGGAAGGGACATTGAAGTGATATTTGTTTATTAGCTTCTTGGAATTTGTTTTCTCATTTTTTGTTTCCAAGTTGTTTGTCTTGATGGCATTAAATTTAACTGTGTCTCCAAGGTAGTTTAGTAGTGTTACAAGCTGAATTAACATCGTGAAGTTGTCAACCTAACTCTTGAAATTTTTTTTCAACATGGGTTTGAACTGGGAGGATCCACTTATACACACAATTTTTTCACTAAATTCATACTACAGTTCTACACAAGCCATGGTTGGTTGAATCTCTGGATGTGGAACCTTGGATGTGGAACCTCAGATGTGAAGGGCCAGTTGTAAAGTTATACAGAGATTTTTAACTACACAGAGTTGGTGTTCCTAACCCCACATTGTTCAAGCGTCAACTGTACTTGTCAACCATGTTGTTTGCAAAAGCTCTGTGAGGTGGAGATATGTATGGAGTGTTTAACCATACTTGTGGGTTTTTGGTTTGTTTGCTTTAATAATTTAAATATTTAATATTTTAGTAATTTAAAAAATAGAAAAAGAAGATATAAGAGTTTGATATAGAATTTTGTTAAATATGTTCTAAAGATTTGTAAATATTGTTATAAATTTCCTTCTCTTTATTTACCTGAGGGTTGGGAGGTTGGGGGCAGAAATCTAAAATCCAGAAAAAAGAAGGAATTGAGAGGAAGGAAAGTTATTTATAGCTACACTTTACTAGGGGCATGTGAGGGCATTTGGTATATTTTAACATAAGATCATTTTCATCAATTACCTGTAGCCATAAATGGTTAAATGACCCTTATTTGACCAAATGCCACATTTCCTCAAGCATTGTGATCAGGAAATGTTTTACTTTATATCAATTTCAGGTAATAATGTTCATCGATATTTCTTAAATGAATAAAATGCTTAGTGAATATATTAGGCAGCTGCTATAGAAGACCACAACATATAAAGTATATGATTATTTAGCTTAGGAGCTAGCACAGAGTAATAACTCAGAATTTGTTAGCTAATATGAAAAAATATTTTGATAGCATTCTTGCCTTTAAGGGAATTTTCTTGAAATGAACAGACACAAAGACAGATATACCTACATAGAATTAATTTATTCACTAAGCATTAATTAAGTGTATGCTATGCTTAAGTTACTGGCTGAGAGGAAAGGAAGAAGTAAAGATCAATTTAAAAAAAAAACAATGGACAAAAAGCTCACAGTCTACTTTGTGACGGGTGAGGGACTAAAAACCATTTATTGACCAGCTTACATGCTCATCTCATTTAATTCTTAGAATTTTATCAGCTAAGTATAACTATACCTATTTGACACATGATGAAATTGAGGCTCAGAGAGGTGAAAGAGCTTAACCAAAGTCACATAGGTAGTTAAGTGGTAGAATCTGAATTCCAACTCACATCTGTCTCAATCTGAATATGGTACTCTTTCCATTATGCAGTAGGTGCCTTAATAGTGGAGACTATGAAAACAGAAAATTAGTATAATGCAGAACAAAATATTAAGATCATAAAAATAGATAAAGTGCTATATTATGAGAATTCAGGGTGAGGGCAAGATAAAAGGATAGCGGGTATATTTTGGGCCACTTATTAATTTTGCCCACACTTATTGTATACTATGCCTTATGCACTATGCTAGGCACAAAATGCAACACCAATATACTATGCTCTAGATTTTAGTATTATTTATTTAGTTTTGAGTTAATTAAAAACATTTCGATGCAGTGGTGATTTGTGTGTGTGTGTGTGTGTGTGTGTGTTAAATTTTATTAAAAGCAAAAGGAATACAGTTTGAGGAAGAATGGGTAACTGAGATTTTATATATATCTATATATGTAGTATATATATATATATATATATATATATACTTTTTTCCCATGAAAATATGCCAAGAAAGCAAATTTTCTCATCTTGAAGATTATTGACTATTGACTGTGATCAGGGAAGGAAAATACTAGATGTAGGGGAGAATCAGCTGAGAATATCTTGAAGTGATTTATTGAAAGTATTTATTCTAGAAATAAGAAGCCATGAAAAGAGAAAAGGCCATCTTGTCTCAAGAATGTAAAAAAATCTCTATGTTTGCCCTAAGCAAAGAAGACGATCATGAGTGGTTCAGAGACTCCCTTTGGAAGTTAGTGATAGAGACTTCTGTATGACAAAGTAATGTACAAGTGGCTTATTATTTTTCAAAAATACAAATTTATGAACCTCACTAGAATCAAGGATATTGATTGACTGTTTAACATTCTTAAATGTTTGGCTAATCTCTGTGTACCACATACTTGGAACTGTAGCTCTGTTCTTTCTAACACATCACTCAATCAGTATAATTTATAGGACAAGAGCAGCAACCAGCAGCTGCTGTAGTTAGAGATGTGGGTGTTTCAGATGGAAATCCTTAAGTGCAGGTGACTTTTAAAATTTGATCTCAAATATGTTTTGTGTTGAAACTTGCAAATCTCATTAAACATAATCAAAAATGTTCAAGTCTTTCACTTAACTGCAGAGCATTTTGAGGACCAGTAGAATTCCTCCCTATTCACTTCCTAGCTAAATGCATTTTAGTTTTCTTTCTAATGGAAAATAGAGCCCTCTCTTGTAACTTTTGCATTTTAACTCCTTGCCAATTCAAGAATATATATAAAGAGAAGACTATTTTCATATCAACGCTCCCCCTCCCCAAGCAGTCTTCATCATTGGAAAGTTTCTAATGTATTTCTAATCATATTTTCCAGAAACAAAACTGAATCAGGAAATGCAAATTTCCAGAAATTCTTTAGGGAAACAGCATTACTTCATTTGTTTTTAAGAAACCTTTTGATGTACAAGATAGTATATTTAATACCAATAATAATAATAATTTTACTATGATGATCACTCTACTAATAGAATATATTGCATTAATAAAAATTAATAAAATTCCATGGGTATCATTTTCAGTGAGAGTTATTAGTGTATAATGTTGATTTTGATTATATATTTCACATTTGTTAATGATCACTATTATTTTTATTGAAAAGTTATTACATTAAATAAAATATCAAGCATTTTAAATTCACATATAATACTAGCATAAAATGGTACTTTTCATTATTATACATTTTACAATTATGTGTATTTTCTACATAGCTGCAATTATCCTAAATACCTTATTTCTTATTTTCTTCTTCACTCTTAATATTATATCAGGAATAGTGTTCAGTTTTCTACAGTTTTTAACAATTATTAGAATTTTAATGCATACTTAGTAGCTTACAGTGCTGATATGCCATAATTTATTAAGCTGCTTTCCTAGTCATGTGGGTTGCATCATAATTTTTACTGGTTTAGATAATACTACAGAGGATTTTGATGTTTCTTTTTTGCTTTTAAGAATTCTTTCTCTTTTTTGAGAAGAAACAACAGTAACTTTATGTCTTTCATCTGTAGGAAATTATATTTAAATACATTGAAAAACTATAAAACTTCTAACTGGCGAAATGGCAGACAATACCATTCAAGAGTTTTAATTTTATAAAATGTGTCTCACTTTGTCCTTTTACCACTACTCTTCCTTTTACCCTTCCTTATAAGTATCTGAAGTGATAGAGGATACCATATCATACAAATGCCTTCTATTTGATACATTCAAAATTTATTTTTCTTTTTTTAAAGCAGAATTCATGTATAAACATAGTACATAGTACAGACTTCCATGGCAGCAGTTGGTCTGTATCAGTTTAACTCCCCACAAAGAATGTATCAGCAGAGCTGATGCCTCACAAATGTATTTCCTTTGCATTTTGAAACAAGTGAACTTGATTCCTTTTTGTCACCTCCTCTCTCAGCCTCCAAATTCTTTCCTGCTTCTTGTAATTCATATTCATATTCTGGTGCGTGCACTTCAAAAAAGTACACTATCATCATCCAGATCATCTTTACTTATTCTACCCAACAGGCAATTCTTGGAGGAGATGTCATCATCCACAAGGAACTTTGCTTTCTTCTTTCTCTTTTTCATTTGTGTCATCAACTTAGTCAACTCTCCCTGTTCTTGTGTTGGGCACACTGGGCTCAACTTTCAAGTCTTTTCTCTTTCTTCCTTTTTGTATTCCATCATATGACTGTTGAGTGCCTGCTGATTGATTCTGCACAGATTTGAGAGCAAGGCAGATTCCATGCTATCAGACCATAATGGACTGACCAGTCTTAAGTTTCCTGAAATCATTTTGTATAAAGTCATCTTTTTAATTAGGAGATCCAAAATCAGCAATTGCCGTAACCAATCAATCACTACAATAGCTGTGTTTTCTTTGCCTTGAGAAAACACTATAGATGGTACATTCCTTAAAGTCTGCTGGGACATCCGGTGTTTATTGCAGCATTATTCACAATAGATAAGGTATGGAAACAACTCAAATGTCCCTCAAAAGGTGAATGGATAAAAATTATATGGTACATATACACAGTGGAATATTATTCAGCCCTGAGAAAGGAGGATATCCTTCCATTTGCAACAACATGGATGGGCCTTGAGCATATTGTTAGGTGAGATAAGATAGACAAAGACAGTTAATGTATGAAATCACTTATATATGGAATCTGAAAAAGTTAAACCTGTAAAAAACAGAGAGTAAAATGGTAGCTACCAGAGGATAAGGGGATGGAGATAAGTGTGATGGTGTTTAAGGGTAAAATTTGTGACAAGTAGTAAATAAGCCATGGAGATCTTATGCACAGTATAATGAATATAGACAATAATATACTATAGGGCTTCCCTGGTGGCGCAGTGGTTGAAGGTCTGCCTGCTGGTGCAGGGGACACGGGTTCGAGCCCTGGTCTGGGAGGATCCCACGTGCCGCGGAGCAACTGGGCCCGTGAGCCACAACTACTGAGTCTGCGCGTCTGGAGCCTGTGCCCCGCAACAAGAGAGGCCGCGATAGTGAAAGGCCCGTGCACAGCGATGAAGAGTGGCCCCTGCTTGCCGCAACTAGAGAAAAGCCCTTGCACGAAACGAAGACCCAACACAGCCATAAATAAATAAATTTTTAAAATTAAAAAAAATAATAATATACTATAATTATGTAATGTGACAAATATTGCTACATTAACAATCATACTACAATATATAAATGTATCAAAGTAACACGGCACATCTTAAACTTACACAATGTTACATGCCAAACTTATTCGATTAAAAATAAAAGGGTCTTCCCTGGTGGCGCAGTGGTTGAGAGTCCGCCTGCCGATGCAGGGGACACGGGTTCGTGCCCCAGTTCGGGAAGATCCCACATGCCATGGAGTGGCTGGGCCTGTGAGCCATGGCCACTGCGCCTGCGCGTCTGGAACCTGTGCTCTGCGGCGGGAGAGGGCACAACAGTGAGAGGCCCGCGTACAACAAAAAGAATAAATAAATAAATAAAAGATGCCTCATATGTGCATTACGTTCCTGTAACATGGCTTCTATGTACTCCTGAAAATTTTTTCTCCAATATACTCCATATACTGAGAATTCTTGGAAAGTTCCACGTTTGGGTCATAGATCTTAGTTCACTTCAGAGGTACACAGCAAATCTGTCAGTGCTTTATAAAGAAAGCTGTTCATTGTTCTTAGGTGCACATGGTTTTCCTTCTTGTTTTGTTTTGTTTGTTTGTTTTTGAGGCATTCTTCATTAGGAATTCCAACTTGGGTGGTTTGTAAGTAAAGTGAGATCCCAAGGAAGGATATTCATATCAATTTTCCTTCCTGAGGCAAGTTTCTTCAGCAAGTTCTTGTTGCTACGGGATACAGAGAAGCCCAGTGTTGCAACCTTTCAGCAGTGCCCAGAGCCCTGCTCAGGGCCCCCTAGCACTGTGGATAGTTGCCCACATAACTACCTAAATGCCGCCTCCTCACTGCCATCTACATGCCACTTGGTCTAGGGCCAGGATGCTGGAGGCACTTGTAGGAGTGTGGAGCAGTGTGTGGGCAGGATGCACACAGGACATGGAGTGGATGAAGCATAGGTAGAAGAATTATTTCTTGAGAATAAAGTCCTAGGAGTAGAATTACTAAGTGAATTTTAACATAATTATGGCCCTTGCTTCAAAGGTTTTGCCAATTAGTCAACATAAATAAGTTGCTACATTAGTTTCATTTCATTCTTGTCAAAATCAGGCATTGTTATTACTTTTCTAGCTGTTGCTATTTTAGTTTTTGTAGTTCACTCAATGTAAATTTACTGAGCTTCTTTTGTATGCCAGGCACTATGCTAGGTTCTGGGAATAAAAATATGAATAAGACTATATGTCTACCCTGGAATAAGTTATGATTTACCAAAAATGACAGTTGTAAAAATAGATTTACAAAAATTACTGTTATGAGAGTATGAAAAAAGTACTATTTGACCACCACAGACAAAGCAATTAACCTTACTTATGGTAGGTAGGGAAGATTTCATAATAAGGAAACACTCTTTGATTTGGGTATTGAAGGTAGAATGATGCCAGCAAAGAAAGGAAACTTCTTTAACCATCATAGGGAATGCTAAATCAAAGGCATACAGTTACCAAAAATCGTGTAACAGGAGTACAGGGTGCATATGGGAGAGTAGCAGATTACTGAGACTGTAAAGATTGTTTGAAAACAGATTGTGAAGGCCTGTGATAAAGAGATTTACTTCAATCTTTGGAAAAGGGAGGAACCACAAAGTTTTTAATTTGGGTTACAAAGATGATATTATTTTATTAGAAATATGCAATGTCCTCTATATGAAAGATGAGCTGGAGTGGAAAAAGACTGGT
Source organism: Neophocaena asiaeorientalis asiaeorientalis (assembly GCF_003031525.2). Lineage (NCBI taxonomy): Eukaryota > Metazoa > Chordata > Mammalia > Artiodactyla > Phocoenidae > Neophocaena > Neophocaena asiaeorientalis. The sequence continues at coordinate 243,819 of NW_020173616.1, forward strand.
TTAAGGAAGATTATGAGTGTTCCCAAATAAGTCAAAAATGAGGATTGAGAGAAAAGACCAGATTTGAAATATTGGTCATGTATAATCAAGAAGATTTTGTGATCAACTGGATTTCGGAGTGGAAGCAGATATTACCCGAGTTTCTGGCTTGGAAGCCTGAGTGAATAGGGATGCCATTAACTGAGAACAAGAATAGAATGGGCAGGAAGCTTATGATTCCAAATATGATGGAGTAGTTTGTAGCAGACTAATATTCCTGCTATGAAAAAATAGAAAACTGGATATAATACAAAACCATCTGTTTAAAAACATCGGAGAGCTGCTGAGCCAACTGAGGGGAAAAAAGGAACCTCAGAGAGGTAAGCATACATTCTGTGAGTCACTTTTTCCTCAGGGCATTTTTCAAATCTTACTGTAAAGAAAGAGGCTGAGAATCAGAACAGAGGGATATAGCTAAGAGGTAGAGAAGCTAAACAAAGTTTCAGACAATCTCACAGGGCTGGAGAGTGAAAAATTAGAGTTCAGGGATACCAAGTCAGCGAGAACTTGAGGGGCCCAGAATCCAGAGAGTAGTGTAAGAACAGAAAAGTGAGCCTGACATTCTAGAATTTCCCTTTGAGGTATTCATTAAATTCTTAACCTATGCAAGGTCAGAGGCTAAGAAACTAAACAGAAAACCTCTGAAAAGCAGAGTGAAGTTTTTGGTATTCTTAGAGAACTAAAGTGACAAAAAGTAATTCAGGACTTGCCAAGGAGGAAGGACCCTAGTAAACACTCCAGACTTTCACTTTGGACCCCTGGAGGACTATTCCCTGGGAATAGAAGTAAAATTGAGGTAGTCTAAACTTATAAAAACTGTCACCCCAATTTCAAGCTGGCTCAGTCCCTAAGTTGATTAACATGACTTGCCTCCATTTTATCTGCCTACCAGTATATAATGTGAATTTTCTCTGGAAAAATAAAACAGGATCCAGAGCCTCTGTAATTTTTATTTACAATATCTGGCATTTGACCAAAAATTACTAAGTATGCCAAGAAACAGAATGAAGAGAAAAAATAATAGAAACAGATTCATCCTCATTTTTGGAGTTATCAGACATGGACATGAAATAATGGTGGTGAATGTGTTTCAGAATATAGATGACAAGATGGAGACTTTTATCAGAGAGAAGGAATCATAAAAAAATAAAATGGTAATTATAGATCTGAAAAATGTAATAATTAAAGTAAATAACAAGATAAGTTTGATAGCAGATTAGATTCAGCAGAATATAGACTTAATGAAATAGAAGATAGTCATATGAAATATGCAGACTGAAACACAGCAAAAAAGATGAAATATAGAAATGAGCATATGAGATTTATTGGACATGGTGAAATGACTAATATACTTGCAGTTGGAATCTTAGAAAGGAAAGAGAGAACAGGTCAGAAGTAATATTTGAAAAAATAATGGCTAAGAATTTTCTAAAATCAACAGAAGATATCAAGACACAAATTTAATAAACTCTATAAGCCCCAAGCAGATGGATTAGAAAGAAAAACACACTTAGACATATACCATAGTGAAATTGCTAAAAATAAAAGCATCAAAATATCCAGGAAAAAATTATCTTCAAATGAGAAACCATAATACTGACAAGTGACTTAAAAGAAATAAGGAAGCCAGAATACAGGAAAATGATATAAAGTGTTCAAAAGAAAATAATGGCCAAGCTAGAATCCTATATTTAGCAAATATATCCTTAAAATATAAGGAAAAATACATTTTTAGACAAACAAAAAGATCATTTATTGTCAAATGACTCTCCCTAACAACAATAGCAAAGAGACTTCTTCAGGTAAAGTGAAAATGATCCAAGATAAAAAATGGAAAGCAGTTAAAACAAGAAGAGTAACAGAAAGGATAAGTGGATGGATAATTATCAATGAATATTGATTGTAGAGAACAATAAGAATAATGTCTTTTTGAAAAAAGAATTCAGCACACTGGCAGGGAACTGAAATCTGTTACTCAGGGATAAGTGGGAGCTGTGCCTGGTGAATTTGATACGAAGACTTGTGGGCCTACTAAGGAGGGGGATTTGCCATTGGGTCACTTGAGGCCCTCCCAGTTTTCCCCCATGTCAAGGCAGCACATAATATTGGTCCTTTATTTTAGGCCATATGCTGCAATTGACCTCTGGATGCCTTCTTAGCAATTTAAAATTTGTTGTTGACTAAGTCTTTGAGGAGTAGGATGAGGATGTTAAGTAGGCACTTGACCAAGAGGTAGAGGGCTACAATGTAAGCTGGTCATAAAAAAATGAACTTCATAGTCAATGAAAGCAACTGATGGCCATGTGTGGCATTGGTGTAGGGAACTGTAAATTTAGACTAATTAATGCTTCTGGCAATAGTGACACCCAGCAGGGAAGTACAGCCATTATTTTCTAATAACTTTAAATGGAGTAAAATCTATAAAAATATCACTATATTGTACACTTGAAACTAATATATTGTAAATCAACTATACTTCAATTAAAAAATTAAAAATAAATAATAATGACACCCAGTTAGGGGCCCATTTGCAACTTTGTAACTTAAACAGGAGTGCTTTGAGGAGCTCATTAAGCCAGCTGCTGGGTCCTGCAGGAGAGGTGGAAGTTCCATTGAACACCTTCTTCAAGAGCACAGCACTGTGTGCTCTGAGAATTGAAATGAGTGCCTTGGTCATTATGAATAATCGCTGCAACTTCATAGGAATAAGGAGTATTCTGGTAAGATTTTGTATTATGGCCTTAGTATTATATTTATAGAAGCATCTGTCAGCTTGATTTATATTTTGGGTGTTGTGAGGTAAGAAATTTCTAGAGTTCTTAATCCAAACAGGATATATCAGTTTCCTAGGGGGTTATAACAAAGTACAGCAAACTGGATGACTTAAAACAACAGAAATTTATTCTTGCACAGATCTCTAGGCTAGAAGTCTGAAATCGAGGCTGGGCTGTGCTCTGAAACCTCCAGGGGAGGATCGTTTCTTGCCTCTTCCTACTCTGGTGGCCCCAGGTGTTCCTTGGCTTGTGGCAACATACCTCTCATCTCTGCCTGTATCTTCACATTGCATACTCCTTGTGTCTTTGTGTCTTCACATGGCTGTATTCTTGTAAGAACATCAGTTATATTGGATTAGAAGCCCACCTTATTCCACTAGGGCATTATCTTAACCAATTATGTCTATGATGATCCTATTTCCAAATGAAGTCACATTCTGACATACTAGGGGTTAGGGTATCAACATAGTTTTTCTAGGGGATGCAGTTCAACCCATAACAGAAGATAACTGTTAGGCAATGGCTCAAAGGTTTTTGAAAATGTAAAGATGGGTCTAATTATTGGCAAGGGCACCAGTGCTAAGATGACTTCCTGAAGTTCAATCAAGTATACTAACTTGGGGTCCCACCCTTGATCAGAAACATACTGGTTAAAAAATGAAAACCAGAAATTCTCCACCAAACTCCATTATGCAAAATTGTGGCTATGCTATCTGTAAAGTGTATTGCTATTCACTCAGTTGATCCCAAGGGGCTTTTCAGGTAGCCAGGAAATCTGGGAGAGGGGTGAAATCCTTAAGCATCATGGCGAGGGACTGAGGACAGGGGAGGCCACTGCCTCCTGCATTTGGAGTATTCCAGAGGTCCCAGGTTTGGTTCAGTTCTGTAGAAAGGAGACCTTGATAGCGATGCCAAGCTTGCAGGGTGCTGCTCCCATGATCCAAGACATAATGGAGAGCTGAACACAGAGGGTCCTCTATTTTCAGGAAGGCCAAGTATGTGGCCACTAATTAATGCTGTAATTATGTAGAGTGTGGGGCTGAAGAGAGCAATCTCTTGCATCAGAAGCCCAGGGGCCACTCATGAGGCATGAGAGGAGGTTGCTAAAGCCTCTATAGTAGGTCTCTACAGTGCCCTCTGAGGGCATTAATGGGGATGCCTATTATGCTGTAATTTGAACAGATTCTAAAGCCTTTTGTCGGAGGAGGCACCATTCAAAGGGGGATGATTTGCAAGTAACACGATAAATGGGCTTAAGTAAAATTTGTAAATGAGGAATAATATGTTGCCTCCAGATCTCAAAAAGGCCTAAAAGTTATTGGGCTTATATTAATATTGTGGATGCTAAGAGATTCAATAAGCTGTTTCTTGATGGTGGCAGCCCTTGGTTTACTGAATAATTTTCAGGAGTTTAATGAATGGAGTCAGTTATTTCAATAATATTGTATATGGGGACCTTAATAGATGTGACCTTAATAGAATTAGGTTACAGTAATCTACTGTGAGGCACTATTCAATCTTTCCAGTTTTCTGAATAGGACAAATTGGGATGTTAGATGGAGAAGCAGTGAGGATAATCATTCCTTCATTAATTAGGTCTTTTATAGGTTTCCATCCTTAAAGGTCCTCTTGTAATTTACTTTGGGCCATATTAACTATTTTAACTGCAGGGTGGAGTGTCAGTGTCGCATTGTCCCATTTTGTCAAGCAAATTTGTACGTGCCAGAGATTTAATTTTAATTTATTACTCATTGGGTCAGAGCAGTCATGCCTACTGTGGGATTTTTTTAGGGTAATGACATTGGGGCTTTTGGTGAGACAATAATTCTTACAGTTAAGATGAGGCATAACTAGTTGTCCTCTATTTTATATGTAGATATTCCCCTAAGGTTATAGAGAATGACATGTTTAAATTTAGTGGAATCCCCAGATGAAATGGTATTTGAGCCCTGGTATTAAGGTCATGAAGGTTTGCCAATTAGTGCATTTCAACAGATGTTAAAGTTAATTCAGAACCTATGTTGTAGAGGTACAAAACCCATTCAGTGCCCTTTTATATTTTTTATGAATAATTAATTTTAGTAAACTTTAGATTGCCAATTGGGTGAAAATGTAAATCTTTGTTTCACATTTTTTTGTTTGTTTCCTTTCCCTGTATCCAGGTTTCTTTTCTTTTCTCTCTTTTCCTTCTGAGATACAGTAAGACCTATATATTTGGTCTTTGTTCCTGGTTCCTGGCATGCAACTAAAATCCTTGGAATCTCCAGAGTGATAAAAGGGTCTTTTGTATGCTAATGAGATGACTGGTGGTTGGAGGCCCTAGATCGAATGGGGTTGATTGCCAGAAAGACCAAGGTATGATTAGAGGCTTGGACCTTTGAGCCCCACTCCATGACTTTGAGAGAGTAGAGAGGGGCTGAAGATTTTTAATCACCAATGGCCAATTATTTAATCAATCATGCCTACATAATAAAACCTCTATAAAACCCTAGATGAAAGGGTTTGGAGAGCTTCCAGGTTGGTGAACAAATCAAAGTGGTGGGAACGTGACAAGCCTGGAGAAGGAATGGAAGCTCTACACCCCTTCTCTCATACCTTGCCCTATGTATCCCTTCCATTTTGCTGTTTTTGAGTTGTATTCCTTATAATAAACTAGTAATAGTAAATAAAATGTTTTCTTGAATCTTGTGAGCCATTCTAGCAAATTATCAAATCTGAGGAAGGGGTTGTGGGAATCCCCAATTTACATCTGGTTGGTCAGAAGTACAGATGGCAACCTGGGACCTATGACTGGCATCCGAAGCAGGGGAAGTCTTGTGGGACTGAGCCCTTAACCTGTGGGGTCTGTGCTAACTCTGGGTAGTTAGTGTCAGAATTGAATTGAACTGTAGAACACCCAGTTGGTGTCAAAATTGGTTGGTGTGGGAAAAAATTCCTCACATATTTGGTGCCATAAATGTTGTGAAGTAGAAAAAGTTCCCCTCCCTCTCTTCTTCCTTCCTTCTTTTCCTCCGAGGTGTGAGAACCCAGTGGCCTGCCTTGTAGGTGGCCACTCTTCCTCCAGGGAATAACCAGCCAGTCTCTCCAGAGTTGGGGTCTATATCCAATAAGTTAATTTTGTCTATGGTCTGTATGAGGCCGGCAAGTCCCATCTCCCTCTCTTCTCCTTCTGGGATACCCATTATCCTTATGTTGCCTTTTCTAATAGAATCAGATAGTTCCCATAGAGTTTCTTTATTTTTAAAAAATCTTAGTTCTCTCTCCTTTTATACCTAAATCATTTCTAGATTTCTATCTGTAAGCTTGCTAATTCTCTCTTCCATATGGTCTGCTCTATTTCCATTGCTTTCCAATGCATTCTTCATCTCATTTATTGAGTTATTCAGCTCCAGAATTTCTGTTTGGTTCTTTTTTAGTTTCAATCTCTTTGGTAAAGTTTCCTTCTGTTCATTAATTTTATTCCCAAGCTCATTGAACTGCTTTTCTGAGTCTTCTTGTAGCTCATTGAGTTTCTTCATGACAGCTGGTTTGCATTCTGTATCAGATCACAGTCTTCCATGACTTTAACTTTGGTTTCTGCAGAATTGTCATTTTCTTTTTGTGATACTGCATTATCATGGTGTTTTATGTTGCTTGATGAGTTGTTTCTCTGCCAGTACGTTTTTTTTTTAACATCTTTATTGGAGTATAATTGCTTTACAGTGGTGTGTTAGTTTCTGCTTTATAACAAAGTGAATCAGTTATACATATACATATATACCCATATCTCTTCCCTCTTGCGTCTCTCTCCCTCCCACCCTCCCTATCCCACCCCTCTAGGTGGTCACAAAGCACTGAGTTGATCTCCCTGTGCTATGCAGCTGCTTCCCACTAGCTATCTATTTTACATTTGGTAGTGTATATATGTCCATGCCACTCGTTTGAAGTAGTGAACACCTTTCTTATTTAGGCAAAACCTTGTTTATTTACTTTGATTCTAACAGTTCAACAAGTTGGTAATTAGAGGCCCTGTGTTTTGTTTTGTTTTTCAATAGGTGGCACTATAGCAAAAGTTTTTGGTTTCTCTTACCTGAGCTGCCTCTGGCTATATTTGAGAATCGGCACTTTCCACCCTCTACTGCCTCTGCAAGAGGTGTCACCAGTGCCCTCTTCATCACTGCCTGTGCCTCCAGTGTCACCGGTGCCTTGCTACTGTCAGTATTGCTGCTGTTGCTGGTGTCGCTGCCCTGGGTACTAGGATGGCTGGCGCCACCACTGGGTCTGGGGTTGCTTGGGTCACAGGCACCACTGCTGTGGTGGAGGGGGAGGGGATGGGGTCTGGGACTTCAAAGGAAAGGAAAACAGTTGGAAGATGGAACGAGCAAATGTTTGGTAGACAAATCTTTGTGATGCCATGCAGATAACTTTTTCTGATGTATTGGGTTGGCCAAAAAGTTCATTCGGTTTTAAGTAAAAATAAAACACATTTTTCATTTTCATGAAGAACTTTATTGAACAAAGTATTTACTAACCGAATGAACTGTTTTGGCCAACTGAATAAAAAGTTAATCTCTGGTAATAGCTCTTTTCCTAGTATGGCTCCCCATCCAAATTATTTTAGGCATTTATGAGAGAGGTTTAAACAAACAAACAAAAACTATTCCTGAGTCTGTTAGGCCTTGATTGCGTTCAGCTCAAAATAATACACATGCCAAAGTGGCATATTTTGGGGTCACGTATTCTGCAACCCCTCACTATTCAGTTATCTCAACACCATTTATTAAACAATCTCTAAACAGCCCTTGTTTTGTAATGCTTACTTTATCATGTAATATTATGATTTATAATAAGAAATATATGTATTTGGTCTTCACCCCTATTTCTGGCACAGAGCTAGTAAAACCCTTGGAATTTCCTAAATGATGAGAGCCAAAAAAGATGTCCTTCGTTATGTTAATGAGATGACTTTTGGAAAGCACCTAAAGATGGAGGCTCGTTGCCAGGAGAAACAACCAAGTGATTAGAAGCTTGGAACTTTCAGTCCCATGTCACCCCCCTGACCTCCTGGGAGGAAGGAGGACCTGGAAATTGAGTTCAGTTGTCAGTGATCAAGGGTTAAATCAATTATGCCTATGTAATGAAGCCTCCATAGAAACTCAAAGAATGAGGTTCGAGAGCTTCTGGGTTTATGAACACGTGGGGATTTGGGGAGAGTAGTGTGCTCAGATACAGCATGCAAGCTCCATGCCCTTTCCCCAAACCTTGCCCTATGCATCTCTTCCATCTGACTGTTCCTTAGTTATATCCTTTTATAATAAACCAGTAATCTAGTAAGTAAAATATCTCTGAGTTTTGTGAGCCATTCTAGCAAATTAATCTAACCCAGGGAGGGAGTTGTTGCAACCTAGACTTGTATCTGGCATCTGAAGTGGTGGGGGGGCAGTCTTGTAGGACTGAGCCCTTAACCTGTTATAGTGTCAGAATTGAGTTGAATTGTAGGACACCCAATTGGTGCAAGATAATTGCTTGGAATTGGGTGCAGAACCTTTAATCATATATTGCTTTTGTATATGACTGTATCTATTTATGGGCATTTTATTCTGTTCCATCGAACTGTATCTCTGTTTCTGCCCCAGGATTAATTCTATTTCTTGATATTTTAAAAAATGTAAAAGAAATGTTTTAAAATATAAAAGGGCTGTAACTCCAGTCCTCACTTCAACCACAATGCCTTTTATTCTCAATGTCTTTGTATATTCTTATCATGTATTTTTCCATATAAATTTGAAAATCATTTCACAGACTCATCCTGTCTTTGGATCTGACCCTGGTATGATTTTTATGGTAATTATATTAAACATATAAAATAATTTGGAGTATATAACATATTTTTACTTCATCTTCTCACTCAAGACACTCCATTTATGAATTTACAAGGTTTTAGAGTACATTTGAAGTTACATTTTGTAAAGATCTAATACATATCTCTTTAAGTTTATTCTTAAGAACTGTTGTCATTATTAATAAAGTCTCATGGTTCTTTATGCTTTTTAGCTGGGTAGTGCTGGTAGACAAGAATGCTCTTGACTTTTCAACATTTATCTTATACATGACCATATTTTTTAAAAAAGATTTTCTTTTTAAAGAGCAGTTTTAGGTTTACAACAAAATTGAGAGGGAGGTACAGAGATTTCCTGTCTGTTCCCTGCCCTCACATATGTATAGCTCCCCCCATTATCAACATCACTAAGCATAAGTTACATTTTTTCATTAAATATTAATACATCATAATCACCTAAAGTGCATAAAGGGTTCACTCTTGATGTTGTACTTTTATGGGTTTGGACAAATGTATAATGGCATATAACCATCATTATAATATCATACAGAATATTTCCATTGCCCTAAAAGTCCTCTGTGCTCTGCCTATTCATCTCTACCTTCTAGTCACCCATGGCAACTACTGATCTTTTTACTGTCCCCATAGTTTTGTTTTCCAGAACGTCATATAGTTGGATTCATACAGTATGTAGTCTTTTTAAAGTGGCTTCTTTCACTTAGTAATATGCATTTAAGTTTCCTCCATGTCTTTTTTTTAATAAATGTATTTATTTATTTATTTATTTTATGTTTGGCTGCATTGGGTCTTGGTTGCTGTGCATGGGATTTCTCTAGTTGTGGCGAGTGGGGTTACTCTGTCGTGGTGCGTGGGCTTCTCATTGCGGTGGCTTCTCTTGTTGCAGAGCATGTGCTCTAGGCATGTGGGCTTCAGTAGTTGTGGCATGCAGGCTCAGAAGCTGTGACTTGCAGGCTCTAGAGCGCAGGCTCAGTAGTTGTGCATGGGCTTAGTTGCTCCGTGGCATGTGAGAACTTTCTGGACCAGGGCTCGAACCTGTGTCCCCTGCATTGGCAGGCAGATTTTTAACCACCGCACAACCAGGGAAGTCCCCCTCCATGTCTTTTCATGGCTTGATAGTGACTTTTATTTTAGTGCCAAATAATAATCCATTGTCTGGATGTACTACAGTCAATTTATGCATTCATCTACTGAAGGACATCTTGGTTGCTTCCACGTTTTGGCAAATATCCTAAGGGGCACAATTGCTGGATCTTGTGGTAAGCATATATTGAGTTTTGGAAGAAACCACCAAACTGCCTTCCAAAATGGCTATACCATTATGCATTTTCACTAGCAATGAATGACAGTTCCTATTGCTCCACGGTTAGCATTTAGTGTTGTCAAAGTTTTAGATTTTTGCCATTCTAATAGGTGTGTAGTGGTATCTCGTTGTTTTAATTTACATATCCCTGAAGACATATGATGTGGCATCTTTTGATATGTTTAGTTGCTATCTCTATCTTCTTTGATGAGGTGTCTGTTAAGGTCTTTGTTCCATTTTTTAATCAGGTTGGTTGTTTTCTTATTGGTAACTTTTAGGAGTCCTTTGTATATTTTGAATAACGACACTTTATCAGATGTGTCTTTTACAAATATTTTCTCCCAGTCTGTGGCTTGTCTTGTCTTGTCATTCTCTTGACATTGTCTTTTGCAGGGCAGCAGTTTTTAATTTTAATGAAGTCCACCTTATCAATTATTTCCTTCATGGATTGCATCTTTGGTGTTGTATCATCATACCCTAGGTCATCTAGATTTTCTCCTAAGTTATCTTCTAGGGCTCTATAGTTTTGCATTTCACATTAAGGTATATGATCCATTTTGAGTTCATTTTTGTGAAGGGTGCATGGGCAGTTGTTTCAGTACCATTTATTGAAGAGACTGTCTTTGTTCCATTTTATTGCTTTTGCTCCTTTGTCAAAGATCAATTGACTATATTTATGGGGATCTAGTTCTGGGCTCTTTTCTGATCCATTGATCTATTTGTCTATTTTTTTCACCAATACCACACTGTATTGATTACTGAAGCTTTACAGTAAGTCTTGAAGTTGTATAGCATCAGTCCTCCAACTTCGTTCTTCTCATTCAACACTATTGTGAGTCTTTTGCCATTCCATGTAAACTTTAGAATCAGTTTGTAAATATCCATAAAGTAACTTGCTAGGATTTTGATTGGGATTGCATTCAATCTATAGATCAATTTGGGAAGAACTGACATCTTGAAAATATTGATTCTTCCTATCCATGAACATGGAATATCTCTAAATTTACATAGTTCTTCTTTGATTCCATTCATCAGAGTTTTGTAGTTTTCCTTATATAGATCTTGTATATATTTTATTAGACTTATACCTAAATTCTTTTACTTTTTTGGATGCTAATGTAAATGGTATTGTGTTTTAATTTCAAACTCCACTTGTTCATTGTTGATATATAGGAAAGCAATTGACTTTTGTATATTAGTCTTGCATCTTGCAAACTTGCTATAATTGCTTATTAGTTACAGGAGTTTTTTTTGTCAAGTTTTCAAATTTTCTATGTAGATGATCATGTCATCAGCAAACAAAGACAGTTTTATATCTTCTTTCCCAATTTGTATACCTTTTATTTCCTTTTCTTGCCATGTTGCATTAGCAAGGACATCTAGTACAATGTTGAAAAGGAGACAAGAGAGGGGACATCCTTGCCTTGTTCCTGATCTTAGTGGAAAAGTAGTTTCTCATCATTATATGATGTTAGCTGTAGGGTTTTTGTAGATAGTCTTTATCAAGCTGAGAAAGTTCCCCTCTATTTTTAATTTGCTAAGAGGTTTTATCATGAATGGCAGTTGGATTTTGTCAAATGCTTTTCCTGCATCTATTGATATACTCATGCAAGTTCTCCATTTTAGTCTGTTGATGTAATAGATTATATTATTTGATTTTCAAATGTTGAACTAGCCTTCCATATCGGGGAAAGAATCCCACTTAGTTATTGTGCATAATTCTTCTTATACTTTTTTGGATTTGATCTGCTAATATTTCATTGAGGATATTTCCAACTGTGTTCATGATATATTAGTTTGTAGTACTCTTTTCTTGTAATGTCTTTGTCTGGTTTTTATATTAAGGTAATACTGACCTCATAAAATGAGTTAGAAAATTTTCCCTCTGATTTTATCCTCTGAAAGAGATTATAGCTAATTGGCATAATTTCTTACTTAATTGTTTGGTACAATTCATTAGTAAACCCATCTAGGTCTGATACTTTCTGTCTGAGAAGGTTATTGTTTATTGGTTCAGTTTTATTAATGGATATAGGCTTAGTCTGATCATCTCTTTTTGTGTGAGTTTTGGCAGATTGTGTCTTGAATAGAATTACTAGATTTCATCTAGGTTATCAAAGTTGTGGGCATAGAGTTGTTTGAACTATTCTTTTATTATCCTTTTGATGTCCATGGAATCTGTAGTTAATCCTCTGTTTCATTTCTGATATTGGAATTTGTGTCTTATCTCTTTTCTTAGCCTGGCTAAAGGCTTATTGATTTATTGATCTTTTCAAAGAACCAATTTTTGGTTCTGTCGATTCTTTTCCATTGTTTTTCTGTTTTCAATTTCATTGATTTCTGCTCTGATTCTTCTTATTTCTTTTCTTCTGCTTGCTTTGGATTTAATTTGCTTGTCTTCTAGTGGAAACAGATTATTGATTTGAGACCTTCCTTCTTTTCTAATGTATGTATTCAGTGCTATACAATTCCCTCTAAATAGTACTTTCACTGCATCCTACAAATTTTGATGTTGTATTTTAATTTTCATTTAGTTCAGAATATTTTAAAATTTCCATTGAGATTTCTTCTCTGAACTATATGTTATTACAAAGTGTGTTGTTTAATCTTGACATATTTGGGGCTTTTCCAGTTATATTTTTGCTAATGATTTCTAGTTTAATTCCATTGTGGTGTGAGTGCAGACATTGTATGATTTATCTTCTTTAAAATTTATTCAGCTGTGTTTTATGACCCAGAATGTGGTCTATCTTAGTGCTTATCCTATGTGAGCTTCAGAAAAATTTATATTCTGCTGTTGCTGGATGAAGTAGTCTATAAATGTCAGTTATATCCAGTTGGTTGATGGTGTTGTTGAGTTCAACTATGTACTTACTGATTTTCTGTCCACTGGATCTGTCCATTTCTGAGAGAGGGATGTTGAGTTTCCAATTATGACAGTGGAGTCATCTCTTTCTCCCTGCTGTTCTATCAGTTTTTGCCTCAAATAGTTTGATGCTCTGTTGTTAGGCACATACATATTAAGAATTTTTATGTCTTATTGGATAACTTGACCCCTTTCTCACTATGTAATGACCTTTATCCCTGATAACTTTCCTTAGTTTGAAGTCTACTCTGTCTGAAATTAATATAGCTACTCCTACTTTCTTTTGATTAATGTTAGCATGGTATATTTTTCTCCACTCATTTCCCTTTAATCTATTGAATATACGTGTCTTTATATTTAAAGTGGGCTTATTGTAGATTACATGTTTTGCATTGTGTTTTTTGATCCACTCTTACAGTACTGTCATTTAATTTGTGCATTTAGACCACTGACATTCAAAGTGATCATTGATATATTTGAATTAATATCTACCATATTCATTACTGCTTTCTATTTGTTTCCCTTATTCTTTGTTCCTAATTTTATCTTCCACTTATTTTCTGTCTTTTGTTGTATTAATTGAGGATTTCATAAGATTCGGTCTTCTCTCCTTTCTTAGTATATCATTTATACTTTTTTTTTTTTACTTGTTTTAAATATTTGGTCTGATAATTCCAACGTCACTGCCATGTCTGGTTTTGATGCTTGCTCTGTCTCTTCATGATTATTTTTTTTTGCTTTTTGGTATGCCTTGTAACTTTTTCTTGATAGTTGGAAATGAAGTATAGGCTAAAAGGAGCTGCTGCTGGTGGTAGAGGAAGGTCCTATAGCCCTATGATTAGGACTTAGCCTTTTAGTGAGCTAATGCCTCTGGACTGTGAACTTCACAACTGTTTCTGTTTTTTCTCCCCCCTTAAGAGGGAGAGGATTGTTAGAGTGGCCTGGAATTGGGTATTTTCCTTCTCCCATGTGGGAGGCTAGAGCTGGCTAGAGTTGGGTGTTTCCTTTCTCCCAGGTCAGTTAGATTCTGATAATACCCAGCAGGTTAGGCTCTGGTTAACTAGTTTCTTTTGAGGGCAGGCCTTACTAAGAAGAACAGAAAGCTCTAAACTATTTCAAAACGGTTCCTTTTCCATTCCCACTGCTGAAAGCCTGAGGGAATTTTTCTCTGATATTTACTGTGGGAATCCAATTGAGCTCTTGGAGTTATATCTCACAATATTGTGGAGTCCCCTATGACTGGGTCCCTCTGGAGTTTTTAAGTCTCAGAGTTGTCCATACTAATCCTCCAGCAATTTGTCAATTACATTTCCTGTTTTCCTTCCTGGGCACTGGTTCTCAAGTCTGTTTCCACAGGTTAGTCTCTGTTCTGGTAGACTGAGAGTCCTTTTATTTACCTGTCTCTGTAGTCTTGAGGGCAGTGGTTTGCCCTGTTTCCTCCTCTCTCCTATGGATCCAAGAATTGTTGATCTTTCGGCCTGTTCAGCCTTTTACTTGTTGGTACATAGCTGTGACTTCTAAGGTCCTTACTTATAGAACCAGAAACATGACCACTTTTAAAAATTATTGCATTATTTCTGATACTGTTGAAAAACTAATTTATTTGATTTTCTAGGTATATTATTGTTATCCGTGAATGACATACTCTTTTCTTTCCTACCAACATTTATTCTCCTTATTTCATTTCATTTCTTACTATTTTAAGCAAGACTTAAAATAGTACATAGATACTTTTGTTTGTTTCTAAAGTTAAAGAGAGTGCCTAGAATTTTGTTATTGGTGAGATTTTGTTTTGTTTTGTGAACAAAACTGGTGGCGCAGTGGTTGAGAGTCTGCCTGCCGATGCAGAGGACACGGGTTCGTACCTTTGTCTGGGAAGGTCCCACATGCCGCGGAGCGGCTGAGCCTGTGAGCCATGGCCGATATGTTTGCCAATAAATTCCCTGTTAGTTTTTTGACACTTACACTAAATTTACAGAATACCAAATAATTTTTTTCTTTATGAAACGAGCAAGTATAGTTTGGACCACAATTTTCTTCATATAAGAACCAATCCAAGGTGTGTGTGTGTGTGTGTGTGTGTGTGTGTGTTTAATTTGTATATCCACTATTCATAGTTTCTCTACTGCTACATAAAGATGATGTAAAGTTTTTGGATGGAGTTACATAAAACTTGTGTGGATTCAGCTTATTGCTAATTTTTGTTGCAGATTCTCTGTATTTGAACCGATGTCAATTGCACTTTCCATTTCCATGAGTTTCCCAGAAAATTAGATTATGGAAGAGTGCTCATGCATTTTCCCCTTCCAACACATTCAGAAGTACTTGAAAGTGTTAGCTTAGTTACCTCAAAGTGATTGGTATATGGACTCAGCTACTAGGACATAACTTCTGGAGGAAAAATTCGCTTGTGCATGTCCTTCAGTTTCACTCACAACATTTTTAGCTTCTACTTATTGATCAATTACTAAGGATGTGGTAGTGTGTAAAATAGATACCACTGGTTTACTGATGAAGAACCTGAGACTTTACTTAACCCAAGGCCATAGAATCAATAAAAGATAAAGCTTGGATTCCTACTGATGCTTATTTGATTCGGAACCTTCTGCCCATGACTAGATGTCATACAGTATTTCGTTTTCAGTGGCCAAAGGATGTAGCGAATCTCCTTGAAGTCATTTTCTCCACTGGCCTCCTTCACATTTCCTTTATCTTGAAACTTAGATTTGGATATCACCTCAAGTCTTTCCCAATACTGCTAGCTACTCTACCATATCTAGTATGCCCTCAATTGTCTTCCTCTTTTTTTTAAGCCACAATGAAATATTTAGCTCACATGTTATGTCTTAAGAGAAAGAAAGAGAAATTATTGGTGTGTGTGTTTATGTGTGTGGACACAAACTTGTGCTACCTCTTTTTCTTCTTTCATCTGCTGCCATCTTTCCTCTCTCTGTTGTGTTGTTTCAGTGATATTGGTTGTTTTTAACCCTTCTCTTTCTCTTTGCCCAGAAAGTCACTTCAGGTCCCCCCTGTAGTCACTTCCCTGTCAATCTTACACAACTCCCATCCCCTTATCCATTAAATTCCTGTTGAAGAACAGTTTACTAATTTTGTCTACTGGCAGTCGTAAGTCATAGTGCATGTTAGATGACCTTTTAGTTTGTTATTGATGGTAAATTTATGCCAATACATGTTTAGATGAGTATCAGTACAGTGAAAAGCTGAGTTTCAAGAATTGAAAGATTTTAATTTAGTCAAAAAAAAATCATTCACTATTTAACTACTTCATTATTATAACGGTTGAGGTAAACCCTTGATAGCAGAAAAATGAATGCAAAGAAATGACTTTTTTCCTCTTTAAAGCTTGATGGTCCATATTACATTATGTGAGATGCAGGTTAATTGAATATAAATATGTTGTGTATAACTATATAACCTCACATATAGATCACCACATGTATTTTGATAACCATCCATTTGATTACTCAGAGTTCATATAATGAATATGTGATTCAGATTCTCATCAGAGATGTCTAGAAATGAAAGTTAATGCCAAATGTCAGCAGTGTTGGTAAATCAACACATACTAGTTGTCAAGCCTAATATATTACTGTATAACATGACTTCTATATTAGAACTTTTTGTGATTTAATTTCAAGTAAAATGTCCTCATCTTGTAGAATTAGAAATAAACTAAGCTTTAAATCAATCAGCAAAGGAACTTAAAATCACACTATTCTGCAGAAGTTTATCTATTCCCCTTGCAAATATTTGTCATGAAATACTGGGATTTTTAAAATATAAACTTTGTACTTTGCTGATCAGAATTGAACAGCTTAGGTCCAGAAGTATATTTCTTACTCTCTTAGATTTTATGCTACCACATGTCTAATCAGTATATACAATATTGAACACCACTGACAATCTCTAGCATACTCTCCCCCAAGTTTCGGCAGTATAGAAAGTGACATACTTAGCTATACATCACCTTAGTCATTTTCCTGTCTTGATTAGATGGGATAGTAGAGCCATCACTTGGGTAGTTGGCCATTTTAAGATTGTGTCCCACTGATAAACACCAAAGACTTATAATTACATGTGCTAGTAACACTTTATAGTGCTGTTAGGGCTTTAATTTAATGGTGCTTGAAGAATCATATGAGTCTTGTGTTGATGTCTTAAGTGCTTGAAAAGGAATTATCATCAGTTTACAGAATCATATTAACCAGATAAAGAAATCACTCAGACTAGCAGAAAACAGGTAAAAATGGACAGAGTTTACAAACATTTTGTAGAGTAAAGCAAGGAGGAAGTCTTAAAATGTGTCTATTGAATAATTTCATAAAACTTGTGAGTAAGGCAACCAGAATAACCTATACTACTGCACTGCAATATTACTGTATATTTGAAATCACTTACTTTCCTTTCTCAAATTGTATCTCTTTTACTACTGAGGCTTGAAGTAGTAAATCCATAAATGGATTTTAACTGGAGATGGAGCATTTTTAGTAAAACATTTTCTAATAGAATCTAAATTCCTTAGTCTGACATTCAAAACGGTCATAAACTAGCCTTTACCAACCATTCAAGAGTTTTTCATTTATACTTATATATGAACCTGCCATTTTAACAGAACTGGTTTATTCACTCCATTCCAGGTATGCCTGTGGAATTTCATATTTGTACATTTGTTCTTAATAATAACAAGTACCATTTATTAAGCATTTATCATATGATGTGCAAAGTGCTTTTCATGTATTATCACCTGATGCTCTAAGCCTTCATTTAGATATTATCTCCTCTGTAAAAGCAGACACACTCATTCTGTATGCTTCTATAACACTTTGCTCATGCATCAATCATTTATTTTTCACACTCTATTGTAAATAGACTATTGTGGACTAGACTACGATCCCCTTGAGAGGAAGGACCATGTTGTATTTGACTTTGAGTTGCCCCTACCTAGTACCTAACAAAGTAGGTAGGACAGAGAAGGTGTTCAATCAACATATGTATGAAGGTTATCATTAGTGAGCCACTGTGGATGATTGCTAAGGGAACATGAACAATACTCAAAGAGTTTATGTTATGGTAGAGAAAACATGAAAAATGAAAAATAACTATACTACTAGGCCAGAAGCAGTAAATGCCTTCAGAGATGACAAACTATTTGACAAGATAAGAAAAGGAAGAGATGACTTCTGATATGGTGGGGTTAGGAGATAGCTTAATGTTCATAGAGTTTGAAGTCATTTTGGTCATCATTCAACAAGTATTTCCTGAGAGACTGATGTGTGTCAGACACTGTGCTAGACCCACTAAGGGATAAACATAAGACATAGCCTTGCTCTCCCAGAGTACAAGTCTAGTATGGGAGAAACATGTATAAATAAACAATTAAAAAACAACCTGGAAACACAGAAAGAGGCACAAAATACTTTAACACCTCAGAGGATTTCTGAAAAATAACCACAGTAGTAGCAGGCATTATGGTGTTAAGGAAGAGTTTCTGAGGGAAGTAATGGTTGAGCCAAATGGAACAGAGCTGGATTTGACCATGGTATTAGTATTTAATGGCTGTATAACTTCAAAACCACCTGAGGGATGTATGTGAATAATAATTATAATTGCAGGGTGCTAGTGAAAGTTAAAGTAGGTAAAGCACATAAAGTAGGATGCACCTAGTAGATCCTGCTCAACAATGGTTATTTCCCTGTCTCCTCTCCCTTTTGTGAACTAAAATATTGCCTGCCATATCAGTAAACAAAGGATGTTGCAGCCGTCAAGCTACCACATTATAGCCGCCCAGATGGTGAACCCTGAGGGAACTCAGGAAGGAAACAAAGAATGCCTACCATGTAGCAGTCATCAGACTGTAGCTACCCTCGATGGTGTACCCTGAAAAGACTCAGGATGAGAAAGCACAGGATGCTGGCCCCAGATAGCTGAGGTGCATAACAAAAGAATGATTTCAGTGAGCCCAGGCTCTTGCATCTTCCTATAGGTAGAAAAGTGCTAAATTACTTAACTTGACACATCTGGATCATTTATTAACAGTAATCTTTTTATGTTCCGACTACCTGGTCTTTTGTTGCAAAAACTCCAATATATCCTGGCCTGCCCACCCCCCCCCTCCCCACACCGCTGCCACCTTGCCTCTTCAGAACAGTTTCTCAGTGTTATCTGAGATGCTGTGCCCCAGGCTTGAAGTCCTCAGAATGTCTGCTAACTAAAACATAACTCTCAACTTTTACGTTGTGCAATTCTTTTTTCATTGGACATTTTCCTCATCTCCACATTTTACTTCCATGTGTGAACATTTACATTTAGGTGCAGCAAGAATGATACATCAGTCCTCCAAGCTGAAACATACACATGATAAATTTCCTGTTTGGTAAATCATGCACTTAGGAAAAGTTTGTCAGTGAAAGCTGTAGCTATTCCTAGATTGAAGTTATTTAGAAAAGAAATGTATCAGCTGCTGTAGAATCTACAAGTAGCATCTGAGTGACCACATTGTTTATTCCATTAGACTAGATTATCTCCTCTTTTTTTGCTCAGTTCTTCAAAGACTCTTGGCTCCCTTGAATCATCTTACACATTTATGACCTCTGTGTGAAGTTCAAAGATTAATTGACCCCAGAGGTGTACCATCTTTATGTAAATTGAAATTTTCTATTGGGTTTCATTTCTAACAGTGCATGACTATGGTGTTAAGTGGAGCTGCTGTTAAAAGGAAGTAATCTGTTTTACTGAGAAGATACTGAAAAGGAAAAGAAATAATTCCCTGGTCAAGCACTTCAACCAGTCAATTAGTGTTGAGGCAGAGATGTTAACCTCTTGTTCTCTAACTACAAAACGGTAGACTGACAATATTCACTAGTGCTGTTATTTGAAGAAGGCTGCAAAAAAGCATTCTTACCCTGGACATAAGCAATAAAGTCTGAAGCCTCTTTTTCTTTTTTATTTTAAGAATTTATTTTTTTATTTTTTTTACATCTTTATTGGAGTATAATTGCTCTACAATGGTGTGTTAGTTTCTGCTTTATAACAAAGTGAA
>NW_020173616.1:263814-281242 GCF_003031525.2 Neophocaena asiaeorientalis asiaeorientalis
ACCAGGGAAGCCCCCCATATCTCTTAATGCCCAGTGTTCAGTGTAAGCTGTGTGAAAGCTTGGTCACTGGGTCGCAACAGCCCAGTTTCCTGACAACTTAATCTGCAAGTCATTACCACCTGCAAATCAGTCACAAAGGATCATTCAAATTGAAATAATACAATGCAATGGAAATCTTAGCCTTTATATTTCAGTTATTTATCATAAACGGCTTTGTTTTAAATTTTTGTTTGAAACTAAGCAGTATATTAATTAGTTTTCAACAACTCGTGAATCACAGTTCAACACAAATTACCTTAAATTGAGGCAATCAGGAAATACAGCAGACCAATTTCAGCTTGACTGCATACATTATAGGGAATGATGATATAAAAATTCTTGGCTTCATCTAGATGCTTCTGATTTTTCCCAAGACAAATGACTTGTGCCCTGTGATATTCAAAAATGGAAACAGAGATGAAAGTTAAATGGTAGACTTTGGTGGTCTGAGGTGAGGCTTTGGCAAAGGAGCAGAGTAATGAGTCTGTGTTTAGTTTAGAATAAACAGACATATTCTCTGAACTAGTTTAGGAGAAGTGAAGATTTTTATAATGATGACAAAGATAATATATACCTTATTTTTCCTTTGCTGTGATTTCTGATTGAAAGTCAGGTCATCTTATATGAGAACAAACTAATTATCCAAGAGCATAATTCAAGTGTTAATGCCAGTTCCTT
Source organism: Neophocaena asiaeorientalis asiaeorientalis (assembly GCF_003031525.2). Classification (NCBI taxonomy): domain Eukaryota; kingdom Metazoa; phylum Chordata; class Mammalia; order Artiodactyla; family Phocoenidae; genus Neophocaena; species Neophocaena asiaeorientalis. The sequence goes on from NW_020173616.1 coordinate 264,532, forward strand.
AAATGGTACTCATAATGAAATGATTCAAATGAATATTCAATTAGATCCACATAAAAGTAAATGTAAACCCACAGAAAATAAACGTGTGTGTGTTACTCTTCTTGGAACACATTCCTCTTTGTATGTCTAACTCCTTTTACTCCATACCCCAAAATCCACGGTGACTCCTTTGGAAACAGAGGAGAGGGGTGTTGTACTCCTGTTTTCCAAAATTTGCTACAGCAAAGTTGGTTTTACTTTTCTACTTGTGTTCTCTGTTCACTTGGGAAAATATTCCTTAGTTGCTCTTATGGCATTTTTTTCCTAATCATGGGAATACAGCACAGTTCTCATTAAGTCAACAGCTAGAGGTGACTAGAGAGATTCCCTTTTAGCCTGAGAATACAGTGCCATGAGATATGTGGTTCTTCAACAAGTATTTATTGATTGCCTTCAAGATCAGCCAAGCTCCCTCCTTCTCTCCTTAAATTTTTAAAATTCCTGCTACAGCAATAAGTTATCTCAACTAGCAATAAGTTATTAATCCTTGAAGTATAGAATGCTCTCTGTATCATATTTTCCTCTCTGACTTTGGCACTAGTCGTTGTGTTCTGATAGTGTTGTCTTTTGTGTACTGGGTCATATTAAATTCCTTAGCTTTTGTTGCAACTTTAAAACTACTACAATCCTTTCTTGACTGCAGTCTACAATGTCAGATCACAAATTGTTATAGGATGGAATTATTGAGAAGTGGCTTTCTTCATCCTTTTCAAGTTAGACTATGGATTAGACCCTTGCTACTCAAAGTACAGTCGGTATAATCTGATTTGTTAGCAGTGCAGAATCTGGAGCCCTAGTCCAGACACACTGAATCAGAATCTGCATTTTAGAGCTCATGCATATGTATATTAAAATTTGAAAAGTACAGATGGATCAGTGTCTGGCATACGGTAGATGCTAAAATGAATACTTAATGGAATGAATGAATATAATAAAAATTACAAATGGGTGTTAAAAATCATACTATATTATTAGATTTAATTTAATTTAAACAACAAATAAGTATTGGAATGATTTTTTAAACTTCCAAACAAACTTTGAACATTGAAATGTGGAAATAAATTGTCAGAAAGAGGTTAGATTATTTCTGGAACAATAGCTTTACTTTTGCATAAGAAAATTGAATGAATCATAAATGTAGTCATGGATTTTAGATATGAGATCATGTGCCCAGCTCCAATTTATAAATTATATTACTAAATGACAGTCTTATTAACTTTTTAAAAAATTACACAACTTTGGAATTAATAATTATAAGGAAGATTTCTCTTTAAATGAAGTTATGGTCATTATGATATACCACCTTTCCCACTCCAATATGCGACCAAGTAGTGTCTCTGCTTTTTCTGTTGTGCCCTGTATCTACTTCCAGATTCTGGCTCTGTCCTTACTCTATAGGGATCAAAATGTATAGCATGACACTGTGACACAGAAGGGGAAGAGGACAAGCTTTTCACAAAAAACAGTTGATTTAGAAAATTAAGTAGGTGATAAAATGGAATAATAAATGGCAAAAATTGATTGAGCTATCAGTAAAGTGATTTATTATTTGTTTAAAAAATACACAGATAAATCTGGTCAACCTGAAACCTTTAATGAGTTAAGTGTGAGCATCTGCTCTAATGTAAATAAATAAGCAAACAAAAACAGTATGTCAAAATTATGTAAAATATTTGTATTAGCAAGGGATATTGAAGATAAACAAGGTTTAAAGAATTCAAACTGTCCTGTTCCTTGTCCAACATCCTTTTAAAAAGCTCTTATTCAAAATGGAATATATTGTATAAGCAAAGAACAAAATACAATGTATTGTTATGAAATGTTGATGTTCTTTTTTTAAAAGCATTTTATTAGAATATAATATATAGTATGTAAAGAAGAGTACAAATATCATAGAGATACAGTTCAATAAATTTTCACAAGCTGAAAAACTCCCTGAACCGTCACCTGATGAGGAAACATATTTTTATCAGCACTTCAGATGCCCCCTCTCCATTTTTTTTTTTTTTTGGCTATGCTGTGCAGCATGTGGGATCTTAGTTCCCCGACCAGGGATCAGACCCCCACCCCCTTTAGTGGAAGGGTGGAATCTTAACCACTGGACTACCAGGGAATTCCCCCTAATGTTGATCTTAAAAAACATTCACAGCTTTTTTTTTTTTTTTTTCTTTTGGCTGCGTGGCATGCAGTATCTTAGTTCCCTGACCAGGGATCAAACCCATTCCCCCTGCATTGGGAACTCAGAGTCATAACCATGGGACCTCCAGGGAAGTCCCTTACAGTTTCCTCTTTTAAAGTAACTGGAACAAACTGGTTAAAACTGGTAAGGTCTTCTGGATTAAGGACATTTTTACTAAAACTCTATGGTCTTGCCTTGGATTCTAAAACATACATGGGGACATTTATGCTTTAGAAGTTAATGGACTTCCTGAAATATGTTGTATTTAAGGCCATCATATCTGTTTCATAAGACAATCAGTATTACAACAATCATTTCTACTGATCTAAAATAAGTAGAAAATATCTGAGTTCTTGCTAATTTTTAAAGAAGGTATTGTTATTTGTGTGTAGTCTGTAAAACAGTATTAGCTGTTTTAGCACCTTGTATTTTGTATCTACAAAAAAAATGGTCAAATGCAGTTTAATCAATCAAGAATTCTTGACAATAGTTTCCTGATAATATTGGTGTCTTTAGTAGGTTTCATGATGCTAATTACGAACTGTATTTTTTTTAAACTAAGAATTCTCCACCAGTAGATTAGTGTAAAAGCCATATTAATTGTCCAGGAAAAAAAAATCAGATGCATAATTAAGCATTTTAAGTCTACCTTTATATGCTCTGAGTTTTAAATGACTAAGCAATGAGGATTTTTTGACTTCTTAGAGACTGTTCACACAAAACGCACATATAAGCTGTTTTGGAAATGTCTTTGTACAGTTTCACATCATTACTCCTTTCGGTTTAACCTCTACAAATAAATGTGGCCTTCTGTTTAACCTTTACAAATAAATGTGGCCTTCTTGTCTTTATTTGGTCAACATTTCCACTGACGGTTATGCATGTTTACTAAACGTTTTAAAGTCTCAATTGCCTGGAATATTCAGGGCTAGACATTATGTTTACTTTGAGTTCTTGTGAAAGCTAGGGGTTAAATAAAAAGAAAATATTTTATTGTATAGCTTGTTATTGAAAATACTTGTAAAATGTATTCATCTGATCTCTGGTCCTAGAGAGCTCTGTATACTGAAGACAGTTTCATATGTCTTTCTTTGCCAGTTGAATGACTTGTAGGGACATCTGAACATAAATGATTCATGTGCAACACTATACATCTCAAGGGATTAGAGGATTGGGCTAAATTTGTACTGACCCTGGATCTCCAGAGCTTTGACCATATTGTGTATATTTTATTTGACATGCAATAAAAGAGGACTGTGTGTGTGTGTGTGTGTGTGTCTGTTTGAGAGAGAGAGAAAGACAGAGACAAAGAGAGATTGAGCTCTGAACATTCTTCTTTTCCAAGTCTGGAATAGGATCTTTCACTTATCTGTGCATATTTTAAGGAAAATATATCCAAAACTAAGTATTTTGTGAAAAAATTATAGCCAAATATGCTAGAATAATAAAGGTCATTTATTCCTTTTGGGGGATCTAAAGGTTAACTTTTAAAAAATGCAATAACCAAGAAAATAATCTTGCTTGAAGCCTCATCAAAAAGAATAAAATACCAGGAGCAAATGTAACCAAAGAGGTGAAAGGCCTATACTCTGAAAACTCTAAAACATTGATGAAGGAAGTTGAAGAAGATACAAAGAAATGGAAAGATGTCCCGTGTTCATGGATTGGGAGAATTAATATTGCAAAATGTCCATATTACCCAAGCAATCTACAGATTTAATGCAATTCCTATCAAAATACTTATGACATTTTTCACAAAACTAGAACAAATAATCCTAAAATTTATATGGAACCACAAAAGACTCCAAATAGCCAAAGCAATCACAAGCAAAAAGAACAAAGCTGGAGGTATGCTCCCTGACTTCAGACTATACTACAAACCTATAATAATCAAAACAGTATTGTCCTGGCCCAAAAACAGACCCATAGGTCAATGGAACAGAATAGAGAGCCCAGAAATAAATCAATGCACTTATGGTCCATTAATCTACAACAAAAGAGGCAAGAATATACAATGGGGAAAAAACAGCCTCTTCAATAAATGGTGTTGGGAAAACAGGACAGCTACATTTAAAACAATGAGATTAGAACATTCTCAAACACCATATACAGAAATAAAATCAAAATGGATAAAAGACCTAAATGTAAGACCAGAAACCATAAAACTCCTAGAGGAAAACATAGGCAGAAACCTCTTTGACATAAATTGTAGCCTTATTTTTTTGGATCTGTTTCCTAAGGCCAAGGGAACAAAGCCAAAAGTAAACAAATGGGACCTAATTAAACTTAAAAGCTTTTTCACAGCAAAGGAAACCATCGAGAAAATGAAAATGCAACCTACTGAATGGGAGAAAATATTTGCTAATGATATGACTGATAAGGGGTTAATATCCAAAATATATAAACAACTCATACAAGTCAATATAAAAAAAAACTGATTAAAAAATGGGCAGGAGGTCTGAATAAACATTTTTCCAAAGAAGTCATACAGATGGCCAAGGGGCATGTGAAAAATGTTCAACATCGGTAATCATCAGAGAAACGCAAATCAAAACCTTAATGAGATATTGCCTCACACCTGTCAGAATGGCTATCATAGAAAGGCCACAAATAACAAATGTTTGAAAGGATGTGGAGAAAAGTGGACCCTAGTACACTGTTGGCAGGAATGTAAATTGGTATAGCCACTATGAAAAACAGTATGGAGGTTCCTCAAAAAACTAAAAATAGAACTACCATATGATCCAACAATTCCACTCCTGTGTATATATCAGAAGAAAATGAAAACACTGATTTGAAAAGATACATGCATCCCAATGTGCATAGCAGCATTATTTACAATAGCCAAGATATGGAAGCAACCTAAATGTCCATCAACAAATGAATGGGTAAAGAAGATGTACACACACACACATGCACATACACACTCTCACTCATAATGGAATACTACTCAGCCATAAAAAAGAATGAAATTTTGCCATTTGCAGCAACATGGATAGATCTGGAGGGTATTATGCTTAATGAAATACATCATACAGAGGAAGACACATACTGTATGGTATCGCTTATATGTGGAATCTAAACAATAAAACAAACTAGTGAATATAGCAAAATAAAAGAAGACTCACAGATATAGAGAACAAGCTAGTGGTTATCAGTGGGGAGAGGGAAGAGAGGAAGGTCAAGACAGGGGTAAGGGATTAAGAGGTACAAACTATGATGTATAAAATAAGCTACAAGGATATACTGTACAGCACAGGGAATGTGGCCAACATTTTATACCTTTAAATGGAGTAAAATCTATAAAAATATTGAATCACTATGTTGTACACCTGAAACTAATATAATATTGTAGATCAACTATACTTCAATTAAAAAAAAATGGAAGAACCAGTGTTGAATTCTAGTCCTCAAGTATCAGTCCATAAAAAATTTTACCAAAGCTAGATGATAATAAAAGCAGCACTTCTTGCTATGAGGTACACATTTTAAACTTTCTTTTCATATGTATTTTCATTTTACTGTTAAAATTTTACATTTAAAAAGGCATTTTTTTCTTTACGACCATATAAGTAGACTAACTCTGCCTATTATTATCTGCATATATGACTATTCAGTTTTATGCTCTAATATCCTTATGGATTGAATATTGTCTAGCATTACCTTGCCCAAATTCATAACCATTCCAATATTTTAAAATTATACTCTTTTTATTGTTTTTGGATTCCTCTTTTGCGGTTGGTCTAGTCCTATTTTGGTTTCATTGCTTTCTTAACATTGTTTGCTTATTTTCATTTACGTTCATTAGGTAAACTTCTTTCTTCCTCCTGACTTTGTTTTTTTTGGGGGGAAAAAGATGTTTTAGGTTATTTTATATTCAAGAATTTTCAGCATATACGTAATGTCTGTATCTGAATATGGTGAAAGCTGTATTATATCATAATGTTGGTACTTAATATTTAAGAACACCAATCTATAGTTTGATATAGGCAATTTATGAAAGGGAGATTAGTCAGTTTAGTTTTTTTCTTTTCCTATTTAAATATTCATTGGCCTGCTTTTTCTTTAGAATTTCTAGTGTATTTGCAAAAATCCCATTTTTATTTCCTTTATAGGCCTCTTGACTTGAATGAACTCCTTTTTCTTCTTTTCCACCTTTATCTCTTTCTAGGCAGGCCTTGACTAACTGGATATTTATGTTCTGGTTTCTCCTCACATCTCTGCTTTCAATAAGGATCCTCTTTACATTGCTACAATGTGGCTAAGCTCAATCTCTTTGTTTGTTTTCTTATTCCATTCCATTCACAGAACTAGTGGCAATGTCTCATGAAACCAGAATGACTCTTATTTTCTTTTATATTTTTAAGTTGGTGACTAATTACCACATTTTATATGATTCTTTATTTTTAGCTAGTTCAGTTATTCCCAACTCTTTCTTTTAGGTTTCCTCTTTTCTCAACATACTTTTGTTTCATATGTCCTTGTTTTTCTGTGCTTTACAAACTAGCTGTAGTTATAAACCCTGTAGTCATGGTTCACTGAGTCTGAGCTTCCTTCTCTCTACAGTCTCAATAGCTTTTCTTTTAAAATAAAGAAATAAACCCAAGTTTTACATCCTTTGATCCTTAATACTCCATTTACCTGTGATTGCTACCTTAGCATTTCCTCATAAATTCTGCATCCAGTCAGTCATTTTAGGCACCTTAGTACTTTATCCAGACAGTATTTTCTACTCCCACCACCAGATTGTCAATGACACAGAGAATTCCCATAATTTATATCAGCCATATAAAGGCTATCATAATATTTTTGAACCTAAATACATAATATTTATGAGGTAAAGTAGCCTACAGTGTCAACCACATCATTGTGTGGTTCAGGTAAGTATGCCAGTGGTTGAACTACGTCAGTATCCATTTCAAACCACTATTGCAATCATGCTTTTTAAACATTACAGTTTAGCAGGCAGGTGTAATCTGTGCAAGGGCAAATTGAAAATTAGTGATATATGGGGAAAAAAACACTGGATTCCTGATTCTCCATCTAGGTGACTATTCTCATCAATAGAGGCAGCAAAATAGACAATAAAGTAGAAAGTGCCCTAAACTGAGACCCTAGATGCCTTGGCTCTATAGTCCTAACTTGATTACTTAATTGCTGTGTTTCGAGTAAGCCACGTTCCCCTTTTGTACTTTAGTTGGTACTAGGTAATCGAAATAGGCAATTCTGCAACTGCATTCTAGCTCTAAATTTTTGTTTTTCTATAAGAGGCGGGGACTGGATGGGGCTTGGGATCAACCTTGGTTTCTGATTGAATAAATGGCTCATAAATGTCAATTTCATAAAGAACTACTGTTGGATTGAGGGTTCTGGGAGAGGTGTAGGGATGAGTCATCCTCTTCAGATATGTACTTTGGATTCAAATGTTAGGTGAGTCAAGAGCTATACACTCTTACCAGATAAATGTTTGCCTTCTGGAAAATTAGCCTTTTAAATTAACTGGGCATCTACTCTACACTGCTCTGGAATTTACCTCTCATGGTTTATCACTTTCTTAAAAGTCAGCTTATCCTACTACTGCTTGTGAGCCATTAGATGTCATTGGTTCCTTAAAGATTCAGACCTAACAGCCGTAATTCCTTCTAGTGTCTCAATTAGATATTCTTAACTTCATAATGTTGCTGGGTGATGCTTCACAGATGTTATTATTCAGCCTGAGGATAGATACATTTTAGTATTAAATGATCTGATCCCTTTAAATGATGACATTTGGGGGGTACTTGGGTCTATTAGATCTGTTACTGTGATTGTGATTTATTAGCTAAATTTATTTTCTATGTCTCTCTGGCTCATGACATTTGAAAAATAATATGGCTACTAATTATTAAAATTTTGTTCAACTTTACTGCCATATTTAGTATAACTCAAGGAAGAAAGGATCAGAAATGAAATGTGCATCGATGTGCTTGCTGATCCTTTCTAAAAAGGGCATTTGTCTTGCAGTGCAACAACCAGCTCATCAATGTAAGTGTAGAAACTTTAATGGTAGTATCAGTTGCATCAATAAACATTATCGGAGTCCACTTAGAATCATTCCCACAATCTTGCTAGTTTTTGACAGCACTGTTGAAGCAAATTGCTGAATTGAAAACTACTACCTATTATGACATGAAGTCATCTAATAGGTCATTGGAGCATTGAGTACGTTAATAGAAATTTCAAAAGCATATTATGATTCTTACTAATTGAGTACCAAAAAGTTGACCTTACATGGTGGCTCTTTACCTAGAAAAATAAACTTCTTATAAAACAGGATTGGCCCTATTGTATTTAGCATGCCCTAGATTACTGAAATGTTTGGCAGTGTCTCTAAGACTATCAATAGTAATAACAATAAGGAAATCTGGAGATGTATCTGACTGTTTAAAAAATACACCCACAGGAAATGATAGCATTCCCTTTCTGTATTTATAGGGAAGAAATGTTAAATAGCCCAGTAACCACAGATCTGATATTAGTTAGAAGGGATTTTGAATAAAGAAATGAGTAAGCATTAGGCAAATACTATTTTCAGTAAAACTAGTTAGGAGAAAGATCACACTTTGTAAAGCGAGATGTGGCAATTAAGAAATGGGAGCTAGTTTTAGAGAAAACTAATTTTGGTTACAGATTCTGATTTGTATTTTGCATGTTTGATTACTGTGAAATGTTAGACAACTGGAAGTTATTACTGAAGTATTAGAATATCTGTGGGGAAAATTTTTGTATTGCCTGGCCATGCTTAACAGAAAAAGATGGTAGAATCTGGTGAGACAGGATGTTGATAATTAAATTTACATCTACATTGTATTTGCTTGACTAATGGCTAATATTTTTGCGTGGTATCTAAGTTTAGATGCTTATTTGAATTTAATGGTCAAACTCAAGGCTTCGGAAACATCAAATTTTAAGTCATGACACAAGCAGATAATCTTTGTTTCTAATTCCTTCAAACCCAATTGTATAAATCTTGTACTTTTATTTTCTCTCTCTCTCTCTTTTTTAAAGACCTTAAATTTTAGAGTAGTTTTAGGTTTAAAACAAAACTGAGATGAAGGTACAGAGATTTCCTGTTTACCCTCTACCTCTACACATACATAGCCTTCCCCATTACTAACATCACTCACCAGAATGGCATATTTTTTTATCAAGGATGAACCTACATTGACACATCATAATCACCTAAAGTCCATAGTTTACCTTAGAGTTTACTCCTGGTGGTGTATTTTCTATGGTTTTAGACAGATGTATAATGGCATATAACTATCGTTATAATATCATACAGAATATTTTCACTGCCCTAAAAATCCTCTGTGCTCTGACTATTCATTTCTCTGTGCTGTCAACCCATGGCAACCATTGATCTTTTTATTGTCTCCATAGTTTTGCTTTTTCCAGAAGGTCATATAGTTGGAATTGTATATTACGTAGTCTTTTCAGATTGGCTTCTTTCACTGGGTAATATGCATTTGTTTCCTCTATGTCTTTTCATGGATTAGTAGCTAATTTCTTTTAAGCACTGAATAATATTCCATTGTCTAGATGTACCACTGTTCATTTATCACTTTGCCTCTTGAAGGGCATTTTGGTTGTTTTACAGATTGGGAAGTTATCAACAAAGCTGCTCTAAACATCTACGTGCAGGATTTTGTGTGGATATAAGTTTTCAACTCCTTTGGGTAAAATACCAAGGAGCACGATTGATAGATATTATGGTAAGAGTATGTTTTACTTTGTAAGAAATTGCCAAACTGTGTTTTAGAAAGCAGCTGTACCATATTGCAGTCTCACCAGCAGTGAATGAGAGTTCCAGTTGCTCCACAAACTCACCAGCATTTAGCGGTGTCAGTGTTCTGGATTTTGGCCATTCTAATAGATGTGTATTGGTATCTCGTTGTTTTAATTTGTATTTCCCTGAAGACATATGATGTGGTATCTTTTCATATGCTTATTTGCCATCTGTATATCTTCTCTGATGAGGCATCTTTTAAATGGTCTTTGGACCATCTTTTTATTGTTGTGTTTTAAGTGTTCTTTGTGTATTTTGTTTTATTTATTTATTTTTTACATCTTTACTGGAGTATAATTGCTTTACAATTATGTGTTAGTTTCTGCTTTATAACAAAGTGAATCAGTTATACATATATATATGTTCCAATATCTCTTCCCTCTTGCATCTCCCTCCCTCCTACCCTCCCTATCCCACCCCTCTAGGTGGTCACAAACCACCGAGCTGATCTCCCCACGCTATGCAGCTGCTTCCCACTAGCTATCTATTTTAAGTTTGGTAATGTATATATGTCCATGTGACTCTCTCACTTTGTCATAGCTTACCCTCCCCCCCGCCCATAATAGCGTTGTGGTCAGAAAAGATACTTGATACAATTTCAATTTTGTTAAATTTACGAAGGCTTATTTTGTGACCGAAGATATGATCTATCCTAGAGAATACTCCATGAACACTTGAGAAAAATGTATATTCTGTTGTTTTTGGAGGTAATGTCCTATAAATACTAAGTTCATGTTGTTTAATGTATCATTTAAGCTTGTGTTTCCTTATTTATTTTCATTTTGTATACTCTGTCCATTGGTGAAAGTGGGGTGTTAAAGTCCCCTACTATGAAAGTGTTACTGTTGATTTCCCATTTTACGGCTGTCAGTATTTGCCTTCTGTATTGAGGTGCTCCTGTGTTGCATGCATAATTATTTACAATTGATATATCTTGTTCTAGGATTGATCGCTTGATCATTGTGTAGTGTCCTTTTTTGCCTCTTGTAATAGTCTTTATTTTAAAGTCTATTTTGTCTGATATGAGAATTGCTACTCCAGCTTTCTTTTCATTTCCAATTGCATGGAATACGTTTTTCCATCCCCTCTCTTTCAGTCTCTATGTGTCCCTAGGTCTGAAGTGGGTCTCTTGCACACAGCATATATATGGGTCTTGTTTTTGTATCCATTCAGCCAGTCTGTGGCTTTTGGTGTGAGCATTTAATCCATTTACATTTTTTTTTCTGTGGTATGTGGGCCTCTCACTCTTGTGGCCTCTCCCGTTGCAGAGCCCAGGTTCCAGATGCGCAGGCTCAGTGGCCACTGCTCACGGGACCAGCTGCTCCGTGGCATGTGGGATCTTCCCAGACCAGGGCACGAACCCTTGTCCCCTGCATCGCCATGTGGACTCCCAACCAGTGCGCCACCAGGGAAGCCCCCATCCATTTACATTTAAGGTAATTATCGATATGTATGTTCCTATTCCCATTTTCTTAATTGTTTTGGTTTGTTATTGTAGGTCTTTTCCTTCTCTTGTGTTTCTTGCCTAGAGAAGTTCCTTTAGCATTTGTTGTAAAGCTGGTTTGGTGGTGCTGAACTCTCTCAGCTTTCGCTTGTCTGTAAAGGTTTTAATTTCTCCATCAAATCTGAATGATATCCTTGTTGGATAGACTAATCATGGTTGTAGATTTTTTCTCCTTCATCACTTTAAATATATCCTCCCAGTCCCTTCTGGCTTGCAGAGTTTCTGCTGAGAGATCAGCTGTTAAACCTTATCTTATTGTGTTTGGGGTCTTCTTTTTGAAAGCTGCATGTTCGTAGTTCCCGTTGTTTTTGGTGTCTGTCCCCAGTGGATAAGAGAGCGAGAGAGAGAGAGAGAGAGGAAGAAACAGAGAGGGAGAGAGAGAGAAAGAAAGAGGATAAATTAAAATAAAAGTAAGGTAAAAAAAATAATGTATTAAAATAAAAAATAATTATTAAGGAAAAAGAATTTTAAGTTAAAAACAAAAAAACGGACAGACAGAACCCTAGGACAAATGGTGAAAGCAAAGCTATACAGACAAAATCTCACACAGAAGCCTACACATACACACTTACAAAACAAGGAAGAGGGGAAAAAATAATATATCTGGTTCTGAAAGTCCACCTCCTCAATTTGGGATGATTCATTTTCTATTCAGGTATTCCACAGATGCAGGATACATCAAGTTGATTGTGGAGATTTAATCTGCTGCTTCTGAAGCTGCTGGGAGAAATTTCCCTTTCTCTTCTTTTTTCGCACAGCTCCCAGGGTTCAGCTTTGGATTTGGCCCTGCCTCTGCGTGTAGGTGGCCTGAGGGCGTCTTTTCTTTGCTCAGACAGGACGGGGTTAAAGGAGCCACTGATTCGGGGGTCTGGTTCACTCAGGCCGGGGTGAGGGAGGGGTACGGATGCGGGGCGAGCCTGCGGTGGTAGAGGCCGGCGGGGCGTTTCACCAGCCTGACCTGTGGCGTGTGTTCTCCCGGGGAATTTGTCCCTGGATCATGGGACCCTGGCAGTGGCGGGCTGTACAGGCTCCCGGGAGAGGAGGTGTGGATAGTGACCTGTGCTCGCACACAGGCTTCTTGGTGGCTGCAGCAGCAGCCTTAGCGTCTCATGCAGGTCTCTGTGGTCTGCGCTGTTAGCCACAGCTCGCGCCCGTCTCTGTAGCTCCTTTAAGCATTGCTCTTAATCCCCTCTCCTCGCACACCAAGAAACAAAGAGGAAAGAAAAAGTCTCTTGCCTCTTCGGCAGCTCCAGACTTGTTCCCTGACTCCCTCCCGACTAGCTGTGGTGCACTAACCCCTGCAGGCTGTGTTCACGCAGCCAACCCCAGTCCTCTCCCTGGGATCCAACCTCCAAGCCCAAGCCTCAGCTTCCAGCCCCATCCGCCCCAGCATGTGATCAGACAAGCCTCTCGGGCTGGTGAGTGCTGGTCGGCACCAATGCTCTATGCGGGAATCTCTCCGCTTTGCCCTCCGCACCACTGTGGCTGCGCTCTCCTCCGTGGCTCCAAAGCTTCCTCCCTCCACCACCCGAAGTGTCCGCCCGCAAAGGGGCTTCCTGGTGTGTGGAAACCTTTCCTCCTTCACAGCTCCCTCCCACTGGTGCGGGTCCCATCCCTATTCTTTTGTTTCTGTTTTTTCTTTTTTCTTTTGCCCTATCCAGGTACGTGGGGAGTTTCTTGCCTTTTGGAGGTCCAAGGTCTTCTGCCAGCGATCAGTGTGTTTCAATAGGAGCAGTTCCACGTGTAGATGTATTTCTGATGTATCTGTGGGGAGGAAAGTGATCTCCGTGTCTTACTCTTCCACCATCTTCCTCCTCCCCCCCCCCCCGCCGTGTATTTTAAATAACAGTACTTTACCATATGTGTTTTTTGCAAATATTTTCTCCTAGTCTATGGCTTGTCTTCTAATTCTCTTGCTATTATCTTCCACAAAGCAGAAGTTTTTAATTTTAATGAAGTCCAGCTATCCATTATTTCTGAGAACCAGGAGTGCCAAGGGCAGGAGAGAGAAGATTGATGTCTCAGCTCAAGAAATAAGGCAGGAATAGCTGAGGCTGACTTCTTCCTTCCTTTGTCTTTTTGAAATATTTAGGCCCTCAACAGATTGGATGATGCCTACCCACACTGAGGAGAGCACACTGCTTAACTGAGTTCCCCATTTCACATGCCAGCTTCATCTGGAAATTCTCTTACAGACACACTGAGAAATAATGTTTAGCCAAATATTTGGGTACCCTGTGATCCAATCAAGTTGACACACAAAATTAACACTCTATCAGGGTAAATTGGTTTTTATAACTAGTAATATTAACATTTGTTTTGCATTAAAAATTAGTTTTGATTTTGAAATAAAAATCCATGGACTAGTAAAATTCTTAGTGTTTAATAGTCATGAAAGTTATACTTGTATCTGATAGTATATATGCCATCATTAGATGTGAAAAGGAAGCTATAGGATATCAGGGGATGTAGATGGGGTATTGTAGTTATAGACAAAAATATTAATATTTTATATGTGTTCATTTGTTACATACTTTGAACACTTTTCAGTACAAATGTACATGTTTCAGATTACTTTTACATATATTTTCTTCTTATAGGATAGTGTGTTAGTTCCTATGGCTGCTATAACAAACTACTACAGACTTAATGGCTTAAAACAGCATTATTTATTATCTTACAGTTCTGGAAGTCAAATGGGTTTCACTGAGCTTAAATCAAGATGTTGGCAGGACTGCATTCATTTCTGGAGATTTTAGGAGGGAACCCATTTTCTTGACTTTTGCAGCTTCTAGAGGCCACCTGCATTTCTCGGCTCAGGATCCCTTCCTCCATCTTGAAAGCCTCCAATGGCTGGTTAGGTCTTTCTTATGATACAATTTATCTGGTTTTGATTCTTCTGCCTCCTTTTTTCCATTTAAGGACGCTTATGATTACATTGGGCTCATTTGGACAATCAAGGATAATCTCTTTATCTTAAGGTCAGCTGATTAGGAACCTTAATTCCATCTGCAACCTTAGTTCCCCTTTGCTATGTAGCCTAACATATTCATGTGTTCTGGGAAGTAGGATGCAGACATCTTTAGTGGCAGGGGGTGGAGGGGGAATCAATCTGCTTTAATAAATTACCACAAATTTAGTGACTTTTAAGAAAAGAAATTTATTCTCTCACTGTTCTGGAAGCCAGAAATCTGAAATCAGTATCACTAGGTTGAAATCAAGGTGTCAGCAGGTCTGCACTCCCTCCAGGGGCTCTAAGGAGAAAAACTACTTCCTTGCATCTTCCAGCTTCTGGTAGCTGTTGGTATTCCTTGCCTTTCTTGCCTTGTGGCTGTATCACTCCAGTCTCTGCCTCCATGATCATATCACCTTCTTCTCTTCTGTGTGTGTCAAATCCCCCTCTGCCTCTCTCACTTGTGATTTGATATAGGGTCCACCTGGATAGTCCAAAATAAATCTCTCCCTTTCAAGGTCCTTAATTTAATCCCATCTGCAAAGATTCCTTTTTCTTATAAGGTAACATTTATAGGTTCTAGGGATGAGGACCTGATATCTTTGGGTGGCCATTATTCAGCCTACTATATAGTCTTTGAATTTAAGTTTGTAGAATCCTGTAGAGAAATGATAAAATCTACTTTAGAATACTCTGCTTCCTACTCTGCTTCAGGATCTGTGGGAAGCTTTTGACATGTAAAGATAATAAAAATAAAATAACAATATAAGATAAATTATTGACATGAAATTCTAACATCAGTTACTTCTAAACATCAAAAATACAGGTTAATTCAAGGCATTTGCTGACTTTTACAATGCTCCTATTGAAATTTTCCAAATACTATGAAGTCCACCCTACTCTGAATGTCATGAAAAAGGAGAAGTTAGGATCATATTCTCACACTGCCATTATTCTTCCTGGCCTCACTTAATGGTTGGATCAATGCTTTCATCTTTCTCTGACCCATTCCAGCTCAGGACAAGTGAGGATATGCCCATAATATGTAGGAATTTTGTCTATCTACCACTCCCCCATCAGCCTGAAAGAAAATTGGATTCTCAAAACATTCTATAGTTTTGTGAGATATAGTTTTTCTTGAGGTACTACAAAAATTATAAGCAAAGTTCTCAACCTCTAGGAATGTTACATGTTGGCAAGGTGGTGGTATCCTATTGTCATTACTTCTCAATTCCAGTCTAAGATTAACAGAGCCCCCTATACCTTAGTCATGACCACTGTTCTATTCCTAATATGAACATAGCTAAGATCATGTCCCCACTAATCTATCAATATATGTTAAATCCTTTTTTGAACATGGAAGAACAGGGGAGGAAGTCTCAGATTCTAGCTACGTTTATATTTTCTACCTCGTTTGGCTCTTGCTTTGCCTCACTATCTCAGCTTAACTTTAGTCACTTCAGTTACTCCCCTTGAATGGAACAAAGTCTGTACTATTTCCTACAATGTGATTAATATCAGGAAGAGTTATGTTTACCTGTCAGAAAACAAACAAAAAAGGAATGGAATCGTAGCAGAATAATAGGAGCCGTGTTACGTAGAATAAGCATACATCTGAAGTAAATGGTAACCTCTGGATATTTATGTGAACCAAATTACAGATAAAAATTTGTACACCAGTAATAACACAGATTGAATAAATCAAAAACAGAAACTTTGTGAGAATTAATGTAAACCTGATCTAAAGTTTTATCAGGAAATCTCAAATGTAATAAAACTTATTTGCATTGGATCGTATAATTTCAAATTTTGTAGAAGAGGTTGTAATACAAAAAATAATTAAGATTTCCTACAGATATTTAAAAACATGCTAGAAATATGTCTAGCAGTTCTTCTAAACACTGAGATCACTTATTTTATTTTTATATTCAATTAACATTTTTCTTATTTTAACTTCTTGAAAAGTCTTACCATTTTTGTCACTGATGCAATACATTTAAATGCCACTCCCCTCTTTTATGATACTCTCTTGATTAATTGCATTGATTTTAGTTTTAATATATTTTTATCATTATTCATTTGAAAAATCCCAGAGTGAGTAAATTTATTTTTTATCCTTACAGATTTTAAACAAAGGACAGCTTATAGTAAAGGTTGTTAGAACATCTCTACTTTGCATTTCAATGAGAAAAATAGGGCTGCTCAAAT
>NW_020173616.1:281277-355895 GCF_003031525.2 Neophocaena asiaeorientalis asiaeorientalis
AGAGGCCCACGTACCACAAAAAAATAAATAAATAAATAAATAAATAAATAAATAAATAAATAAAAAGTAAGCACTAATAATAATTTAAGTAAATTCAAGAAAAAAAGAGCATGATAGTCAAATCCTATGCTCAAAATTGCTCCTAAATAAATGGACTTATTAATCAATTAAAGTTCTATTCTGTTAGGAACTGTATGAGCTAAGAGCCATGAGAAAGTAGTCTTGAAGCAAATGGCTTCATTGAAAAAAATTTTATCTTCTGCATGATAACAAGATATGTGAAATATAAAATAAAGATGATGATACTAGAAGTCTGCATTTTAGAAAACACAGCCATCCTAAAGCTGGGGCTTCACTGTCCTAAGTTCTCTAAGCTTTATATATATTTTTTCTTATGTTGGAGTATAGTTGATTTACAATGTTGCATTAGCTTCTGCTGTACAACAAAGTGATTCAGTTATACATACACATATATCCATTCTTTTTCAGATTCATTTCCCATATAGGTTATTACAGAATATTGAGTAGAGTTCCCTGTGCTCTACAGTAGGTCCCTGTTGATTATCTATCTTATATATAGTAGTGTGTATATGTTAATCCCAAACTCCCAATCCATCCTTTCCCCACACCTTACCCCCTTGGTAACCATAAATTCATTTTTGAAGTCTGTGAGTTAGTTTCTGTTTTGTAAATAAGTTAACTTGTATCATTTTCTCAGATTCCACATATAAATGATACCATATGATATTTGTCTTTCTCTGTCTGACTTACTTCATTCAGTATGATAAATTCTATGTCCATCCATGTTGCCGTAAATGACATTATTTCATTCTTTTCTATGGATGAGTAATATTCCATTGTATATATGTACCGTATCTTCTTTATCTATTCCTCTGTTGATGGACATTTAGGTTGCTTCCATGTCTGGCTGTTGTAAATAGTGCTGCAATGAACATTGGTGTGCATTTATCTTTTTGAATTATGGTTTCTCCAGATATGTGCCCAGGAGTGGGATTGCTGGATCATATGGTACCCCTATTTTAGTTTTTAAGGAACCTCCATACTGTTCTCCATAGTGGCTGCACCAATTTACAATCCCACCAACAGTGTGATATGGTTCCCTTTTCTCCACACCCTCTCCTGCATTTATTGTTTGTAGACTTTTTGATGATGGCCATTCTGACCGGTGTGAGGTAATACCTCATTGTAGTTTTGATTTGCATTTCTCTAATAATTAGGGATGTTGAGCATCTTTTCATGTGCTTTTTGGACATCTGTATGTCTTCTTTGGAGAAATGTCAATTTAGATTTTCTGCACATATTTTGATTGGATTGTTTGGTTTTTTTGATGTTGAGCTACATGAGCTGTTTGTATATTTTGGAGATTAATCCCTTGTCAGTAGCTTCATTTGCAAATATTTCCTCCCATTCTGTGGGTTGTCTTTTTGTTTTGATTATGATTTCCTTTCTGTGCAAAAGCTTGTAAGTTTAATTAGGTTCCATTTGTTCATTTTTGTGTTTATTTTCATTACTCTAGGAGGTGGATCCAAAAAGTTATTGCTGTGGTTTATGTCAAAGAGTGTTCTGCCTGTTTTCCCCTAAGAGTTTTATAGTATCTGGTCTTACACTTCGGTCTTTAATCTATTTTGAGTTTATTTTTGTATATGGTGTTTGAGAATATTCTAATTTCATTCTTTTACATGTAGCTGTCCGGTTTTCCCAGCACCACTTATGGAAGAGACTGTCTTTTCTCCATTGTATATTCTTGCCTCCTTTGTCATAGATTAATTGACCATAGGTTTGAGGGTTTATTTATGGGCTGTCCATCCTGTTCCATTCATCTATATTTCTGTTTTTGTGCCAGTACCATACTGTTTTGATAACTGTAGCTTTGTAGTATAGTCTGAAGACGGGGTGCCTGGTTCCTCCAGCTCCATTTTTATTTCTCAGGATCGCTTTGGCTATTTGGGGTCTTTTGTGTCTCCATACAAATTTAAAAAATTTGTTCTAGTTCTGTGAAAAATGACACCGGTAATTTGTTAGGGATTGCATTGAATCTGTAGATTGCCTTGGATAGTATAGTCTTTTTGACAATATTCATTATTCCAATCAAAGAACATTGTATATCTTTCCATCTGTTTGTGTCATCTTTGATTTCTTTCATCAGTGTCTTATAGTTTTCTGAGTACAGGTCTTTTGTCTCCTTAGGTAGGTTTATTCCTAGGTATTTTATTCTTTTTGATGAGATGGTAAATGGGGTTGTTTCTTTGGTTCCTCTTTCTGATCTTTCATTGTTAGTGTATAGAAATCCAAGAGATTTTTGTGTATTAATTTTGTATCCCGCAACTTTACTTGATGATCTCTAGTAGTTTTCCAGTAGCATCTTTAGGATTTTCTATGTATAGTATCATGTCATCTGCAATCAGTGACAGTTTTACTTCTTCCTTTCCAACTTGGATTCCTTTTATTTCTTTTTCATCTCTGATTGCCATGGCTAGGACTTCCAAAACAATGTTGAATAAGAGTGACAAGAGTGGACATCGTTGTCTTATTCCTGATCTTAGAGGAAATGCTTCCAGCTTTTCACTGTTGAGTATGATGTTAGCTGTTGGTTTGTCATATATGGCCTTTATTATGTTGAGGTAGGTTCCCTCTATGCCCAGTTTCTGGAGAGCTTTTATCATAAATGGGTGTTTAGCCATTCTACAGCTGGGGATTCACTGACCTAGGTTCTCTAAGCTTTATATATATTTTTTCAAGCTAGAATCCAGAAAGAAGCACTGGAGTACCTTTGTGTAACCTTCACTGTTGTGCATCTTTTCTGAAGTATAGATGCCTTCGTACTCCCCCAGAAATTTTGATTTAATACATCTGCATTGAGGCCCTAGAAGCTGTAATTTTTCAGGTGCTTCAAGGATTCTGATGCACTGCTAGTTTTGAGACCCAGTGCCTTTGGGTAATTACAAATCCACAGAAAATGAGAGTTGCAAAGGACCCTTATGGTATTTGAGTCCAATCTTCTTATTTTATAGATGAGGAAACTTAGGTTCAGAGAAGTAAAGTGCCTTGTTCAAAATCATACTTGTTCAAATCCATAGCCATTGTTATAGCTGAGCCCAGACTAGAGCACAGATGACCTCGTATACAAAGTATTTGTTTCATTAAGGGAAAGAAATTGCAATAGGAAAATTCAGACAAAGGGCCTGGAATGGGACCTACAATTCTGGTGTTCCTAACAGTTCTATCTAAAGTCAGTAACTTGATAACAGGGACTTGGCCCTTTGGGTATAACACTGTATTCTCCTAGAGAGAAGAAATTTAATAATGTTGCCCTCGGCTCTCTATTTACCTATGTGTCTGCCATCCTCCAGGGCCAGTTCAAAATGTCACCACCTCCAAATGGACTCCTCCCACCTCTTCTACAAATCCCGTTGTTCACCCCTCCTCTGATTTCTTGTGTGACCTGTGGTCTCTACCTCTTGTTTGGATCTAGTATTTTTTCCTTGGCAGTATTTCTTTTGGATATATTTTGTCTCTTTTCCCCATATAGACTGTGTAACTCCTGAAGGTTGTGGGTTTATTTTTGTCTTCTTAGTACCTGGTTCTATGCTTTGCTTGCATAAGGTCTCAGAAATATCATTGACTGAATTTGATGTTTCCATTAAGTACCCCACCAACATATTGCTATGACAGTAAAGGACCAAAAACACAAGCAAACAAGACAATGATTTTATTGGAGTTTGTGATTCTTATGCTGACTTTGGGGAATATGTGAAACCAAGTTTAAAGAAAAAAATGAACTATCCGATGAAATTTCCTGATAAATCAGTCAAAAGGTGGTGCATATCTTATATAATCAGGTAGATGTGAAATTTTCATACATGCCTAACTGAATACTTTCTGACCCATGTATACTTTAGCCATCAATTAAAGGTAAGATGGGTTCCTAGACTGTACTACTTTTTACATTTTTTCCTCCCTCTTTACTATCATCACTAGTTGTTTCTTTTTTCCTATTATTTTTGGAAAATTGTTTTAATTATTTGCTACATCAGTGATTGAAAGCCACCTATCCATCTCAGGTACTAAGTGGAGCATTTAGTTGAATGCCACAAATACCAAAAGTAATAGTAGCAAATGAAGTCATCTGAGAGAAAAGAGAAGAGAGGGGGAGACTTTTTGGGGGATCAAATTAAAAATATATGTATTTGGAAGTAGGCATCAGGTATTTTGTGGGTCTTTTAATTTTTACATGAAAAATGCAAAATAATTTAAGACCTAAATGCTACTATTACTAAGAAATATCCATTTTATATTTAGAAGAAAGATCATGTAAAGAAAGGAATATAGGCTCTGAAATTTAAAAGAAGGCTTCTATTTGTTGCTTAAGTATTTTGAAATTTAAAAATGGTAGGTTTCAGCAAAGTAAAGCAGATGATGCTCTGTGTTTTTGCTTTACAAAAATGTGAATGTGTGTGATGCGTTTAATAGAATGGTGAAACTAGATATTAAGTGTTCACTACTTTCACTGACCTTGGGGATTATAAAGATTATATTACAGAGTTCTTAAAAAGATAGATTAATCTTTTCTTCACAAGTAGATGTTCCTACTGTAGGGCATTTGTTTAGTCAAACGAAGCAAGAAAGAAATGAGATAATAGGATAATATTTGTCATTCGAAGCTTAAACAGAATTGGAATTGTGAATTTTATGCTACTGCAGATGAATTTTATTAATAAAATGTAAGGTTGCAGAGAATTTCCAAGAAGAGGAAGAGCTATGACTTTTGTAAATGCCAAGTATATTTGACTTTTAAATGAATCTACATGGAAGAAAAAATAGCAAATTACCAGATTTTAAATGGTTGAAAGAAGTTATACAAAAGCTAAGGAGACTAATTGTATCTGTGTGGCACCAAAATAAGATTATAGTAAAGGAAAATGTGTGATATTAAGTAGCATAGAACTTTTCTATGGAAGTAGTTATTACATGTACGGGCCCAGCTGCTCCGCGACATGTGGGATCTTCCCAGATCGGGGCATGAACCCGTGTCTCCTGCATCGGCAGGCGGACTCTCAACCACTGCACCACCAGGGAAGCCCATGAATGTACTTTTCTTAAGTCCTCTGATTAATTACAATCATTTAACACATGGAGCATTAAGATTCTAGGATGATTTTGAATAAGGCTTAAGAACTTTGAAATATACAGCATGAGGGTATCTACTATATAAATTATCCCATTAGTAAAGGAATTTGGGGGGAGAACATTTTCTTAAATGAAAACAACAATTTTTTTAGTGTAATGTGAAAGCCATTTTCTAGTTGGGGAAGACATACACACACACACACACACACACACACACACACACACACAATCTTTTACTGTTATTAGAAGCCTAGTGTCTTGAGCATATTAAGGCTTGAGGGGAGAAAAACACAAACCCTAACAAATTCCGAACATGAAAGAATGCCACTCAGTGCAACCTGACATAAATTATCAATTATATCAGTCTAAGACATAGGCGTTTGATTTAGCTATGGTTGATCACGTAAAAAGTACAAATTTAGCTTGTTCCAGGAAATACTGGTGGTGAAGCATTCTGTTAATTCAAAATTGAGCATTTATGCTCACTAGGTATGACTCACTGAACTGTAAGAATGGCCTAAAAGAGTCAATATTCTACTGGTAAACCTTAACTTGTTACTAGTAAATAACCAAATGCTGATGACCAATAATCTAGTATCAGACAAGTATAGGAAATAGCTATGTCAATGAATAACTTTACTGATGGTTTTAAATATGATTTTTTCCCAAAATAATCTTGAAAATAATTTAAGACTATGTTGTTCAACACATAAATAATGATCAATTTAAGCCTGCTTCTTAAGGAAGTGTTCGTTCCTGCTAGGCACAGATCATGTATCTTGGTTATCCATGAGGCAAGTGCTGGTATCTGTTAGGGTAGCTGAGGAACAGCTGTTAGATCATCCTAAAGTACAGTCAACTGAGAGCTTCAGAATATTTGGAAGATGAGTCCATCATGGAAACACACCAGAGGCAAGCCCAGTCATGCATTTTCTTCTAAGATTAAACAAAAATAAAATCAATATTACTTATTACTTAATATTGGTTTCAAGTTACTATGAATATATATTTCATTCATTTATTCAAAAGGTATTTTTAAATATCTGTTTGGCGCCAAATACTCTATGATCTGAGTAGGCACCAGTGAATATGATAGACAAGGTCCCTACCCTCACAAAACTTACAGTTTAGTGGGAAAGGCTGATGTTAGACAAGTAAACAAATAAAACATTTAATTACAGTTTGTAATGAGCTATTAGTACTAGGAAGGAGTTAAGTAGGGAAATTATTACAGAATAATGTGGTTGGGGGAGAAGGCAGCAGGAAAATATTTAGATAGGATAGAAAGGGACGTCCCTCTAAGGAAGTGACATCTAAGCTGAAAGCTTTAGGGTAAAGTCAAAACTGGCTATTGAGATTTAATGCTTTGAGATCTCTAGGAAGAGAAAAACAGGCTATGTAAAGACTATGAGATGATAGAGAACTTGGACATGTTACAGAAGCTGAAATGAGGCCAGTAGACTTGTGGCAGAGTCAACCAGGTAGAGAATGGCAGGGGATGCATTTGGGCAGGTAGATGGGGCTCCGATGCAGCTAAGCATAATAGGACATGCATTTGTTGGGGACATAAGTGATTTGGGGGCTTGTCAGAGCAGTACGTTTTAAAAATAAACTTCTTTTTTTTCTTGCTGTTTAAAAATTTTTCCTGTCAATTTGTTAAGGCAAACTAAGACTTACCTACTGTTATTTCACCAATCTACCAGTCAGAGAAGTGAAAGGTTTATTTTTTCTCCATGGCTACTCTCTGCAGCCCCTATGACTTCTTCTCTCATAGGCAAATTCTTGAGATTCAAAGTAGACTACTACATGGCTATAGGCATCTGTAAATTATTTTCCCCATGAACACCACATGATGGTCTTTTTTTCCTTATGGGAGTAAAGCTTTCTTCATAACCAGCATGCAAACTTTTAAGGAAATCCATTTGCCAGGTGAAAAAGAACATTACCTTACCATCTTTCTAATGCTGGAACTCTGAAGATTTTAGATTCTATCAATCTGAACTATCAGTAGACAATATATTTCTTTCTTACTGACATGTAAATTCCTTAAGAAGAGGTATCAGGGCCTTATTTTATTTTACCACTGTGCCCAATACAGTACCTTACATAGAATAAGCTCTCACATATTAGGAAATTTACATAGGTGAGCTAGAGAGTCCACCTGTGTTTTTAGGTCACATATACTGTGACCACTCATCCTTTACAGGTGTCTTTTTTTGGTGAGTAAGAAATGGGAAGAAAAGTGATGACAAAGAGGTCCTCTTTGCATTGTGAGTACTTTTTTCTATTCCATTTAAATGTTATATGTCTTCCCCTCTAAATTATAAGCTCTAGTGAGGGCAGACACCATGGTTGTCCTGTTCACAACTGTGGCTTCCACCCCAGCTTGCGCCCCACCTCCCATGGAATCATTTGACTAATTATCTGGGATGGTGATTCATTTTAAAGGGGATGGGCCTAGCTTGGGCACCACTTTTCTACTAACTGAAGCTTTGAGTAATACCAGGAGACAAAGGGGTAGGGCTCAAATACTTGAGAAACAACAAAACTAAGTACACAG
The DNA here is from genome assembly GCF_003031525.2 of Neophocaena asiaeorientalis asiaeorientalis. NCBI lineage: Eukaryota > Metazoa > Chordata > Mammalia > Artiodactyla > Phocoenidae > Neophocaena > Neophocaena asiaeorientalis. The sequence goes on from NW_020173616.1 coordinate 288,986, forward strand.
GATCCAAACATGAAGATTTACTTCAGGATCAAAAAGCTTAGAGTTAAAGCCAAATGGAAATGGGACTAGGGTACAGGAATTCCTAACCAGGCTATTCCTAACCAGGAATAAGCAAAGAAGGTGGAAGAGAATTCTGAGGTGAATATTTCAAATATTACTTGCCAAAAGGGGGTAGGGCTGACTAAAAGAGCTAGAATGAACAGTCATTACCTTTCTGAGCAGCATTGAAATTCAGTTTATAAGTACAGGCTTTGAATCTTGTAGTATTGGGAAACACTTATTTTTTCATATAACACTTCCATCTATGCAATGTTTGTGAATTCCCCAAGGTAATTAGTTTTTTGTGGAACATTTTCAGGTGGTATTGTTCTCTTTGCTATGGGTCCTGGAAATATATAAAATACAGGACAAACACTTTTGCCACAAAGTTATATTAGGAAATTTGCAGCAACTGATCTTATAACACATATATAGTTCACCCCTGAACACCCTTGCTTTACAAATAAAACGAGGAGGATGAATGGACAGGAGGTGAGTAGGGTCTATACTAATATAAGGGTTAGAACTCCTTTCACTCTACTTTCTTTAAGGCCTTTGACTTTATTTTTTTAACTTACTGTGCTCATGTCTCTCTGTATCCAGGTTTTTTGGTGGTGTCTTTCCAGACTGACTCTGGTCTTGCCCATGTGCCTTGCTTTGGCGAATGTGACATTAGCAAAATTAATGCACGTGGAGACTTTCAAAGTTCGAGTACATTTTTATTTCCTCTCTTTGACCTCTGCCAACATCACTACAAGATGCCTGGGCAGGCTTGCTGGAAATATGTGAGAAACAAATGGAGGAGAGCTGAGTTATCTAAGAAGATTCCATGCTGCACAAGTTAGCTCCTAGTTGACCCATCAGCTGACCACACAGACATGAATGATCCCAGTGGCAATTGGCCAAGCTTGGCCTAGATCAGCAGAACCACCCAGTGACCCATAGACTGATAAACAGTTGTTCTTTCTTTATTTTAGGGGATGGTCAGCAATATCTAACTGATATTCCTACTATATTTAAAGCCTTTTCCTATCTTTATCTTCGAGAACTTTCATCCCCTCAAACCCTGCATAGTTCCTTAGAATTGAAAATTTGCTCTCACCTGTAAGAACTTCAGATGTCCCAGTTGTCTGGGCTCCTAATCTGTCCCCTGCCTACCTGTTACCTATAGCTATGTTTGAGGTCTCAGATTCTCTGTCTTAACCCTGCCTTAAAAGTCAGCTGTCTTTTTTTCAGGTTTCCAGTTTGGCTGTTTATCTGTGGAGACGGAATGGAGTACCTTCAAAAGTAGGGGAAGACTTTGTATTTGATATGTTAGGCAATAGGTTCTTAGGTAGAGGAGTGTTCTTAGGTAGAGGAGTGACATGACAAAAGGTTATTTAAGTAAAATCTGTCTGGAAGCTATAAGCCTGATGAATTTGAGTGGGAAGAGACTAGAGATAATAATTCTAGTTGATAGTTGAGTTCAGGTAGAAGAGGGAATGATTGTACATCTGTGTCCTGGAGAGGAGGTTGGGAAAGTGAGACTGAACATGTGGATCTTTGCTGGGGAAGCAGATGAGTATGCTTTCTTGTTAATATTCTAATATGAGGAGTTGTGTAAGAATTGTTGCTGAATTTTTTCCTGAACTCTCCAACACAATATCTGAGTTTGTAGTTTTCTAACTAGACCCTAGCCCCGGGGTTTCCACTATAAACTTTAAAGTAGACTAGGCTGATATCACATAAGATCAAAACAGCAACATTCATATGTGTAATGAATACCAAGAAAAAGCCTTCAAACTAGAATTATTGTGATAATTAAAACAAGTCCAACCAGCATCCTGAGATATAATACCAAGCCCTTCCAATACAGGAATTTGCTCCACATTTGGTATCAAAGAGTTTCACATTTTCTGAAATAGATGCAGAAAATACTTAACCTGAAAGTATTAAGGTTTTGACAGTGTAGCTTCAAAATTAAGTAAACATGATGATGATGACAACTTCTAAACATCGTCTACTGTGACTAGCAGCCTCTCTCAGAAATAGCAAACGATAAAAGGAAATGATGGAGCAAGATAGCTGGTCTGTCATTCACTAACTTGTACAGATTGAGAAATACCTGGTTTATTTCCATAGTGATGTTCCCTCCCCTTTTCTATAAATAGATTTTTTCCCCACTAATCCTGCCAAGCGAATAAATTACTTCTAGAGATACAGTTCAATATTCATCCCCAGGGTTCTATCTTGCACCTGGTATTTTATAGGCAAGTCATACCCATTAATTGTTTTTGTAGTTTGTTTTGGTGGAAAGAAGGTTGAATTCAAGACTTCTCTCTAGGAAGTAGGAGACTAGTATCAAAGCTTTACAAACAAATATGTAAGCATGGTTGAAGGCTTCCTAAACAAAAATAAAATCCAGAAGGTAATCAAGCATGAGATGCCCAAATAGGTCATCTCTGTTATTAAAACTTCTTTGAACAAGATACCATACTTTAAAAAAAAATTATCTTATTGATGTATAGTTGTGTTAGTTTCAGGTATACAACAAGGTGATTCAGTTATACCTATATATACATTACTTTTTTCATATTCTTTTCCATTATGGTATATCACAAGATATTGAATATAGTTCCCTGTGCTGTACAGTAAGACCTTGTTGTTTATCCATCCTATATATGATAGTTTTTTTTCTCAAGTTCTAGAATTTTTGTTTTTACCATCTTTATTGGAGTTTAATTGCTTTACAATGGTGTGTTAGTTTCTGCTTTACAACAAAATGAATCAGTTATATATATATACATTTTCTTTTGCTTTCCATTTGTGTGAAATATCTTTTTCCATCCCCTTACTTTAAGTCTGTAGGTGTCTCTAGGTCTGAAGTGGGTCTCTTGTAGACAGCAAATATATGGGTCTCGTTTTTGTATCCGTTCAGCCAATCAATCTCAGAGGCACAGCACTGACTTCTGGCTGCAGCACCAAGAGCCTTTCATCCACATGGGTGGCTGTAGGTCAGAGGCCTCAGTTCCTTGCCACATGGATCTCTCCTTAGGGCTGCTTGAGTGTCCTCATGACATGGCAGCTGGCTTACCCAAGGATGAGTGATCGGCTCGCCGCCCGCCTGACTGTTGTGGCTTTGGCCACCGGGGCCCCTCCAGTGCCAGCAGCCTCAGTGAGGCCGCCCTCCCCTCGGGCTCTGGGGCAGTTCTGTGATGGCAGAGGGAATAGCCCCCAAGACGCCTGGAGTTCCAGCTCTGCGGAAACGCGTGCACCATTCTCTATATATGATAGTTTGCATCTGCTAATCCCAAACCAATTCACCCTTCCCCCATGCCCTCTCCCCCTTGGCAGCCACAAGTGTGTTCTCTATGTCTGTGGGTCTGTTGAATAAGATACTATACTTTTGTCACCCTTTCTAAATGGCCATGGTCTATTTGACAGGTTGTAAAAATAATAGTAGAATTTAGATATGAATTTTTCTAGTCTAATATACTAGAGTGAGATATTTATTATTCAGTGGGCATATTGAATATTGTGAGTATAAAAGTAACCAGAAAATGGAAAAGTCAGTGTAGTCTAATATTAGCAAAATAAGTATAGGCTTATTGATGTGATTACCAAATCCTCCAAGATTGATTTGGTCAATTTGGCTGGGTGTCCTTAAGGGACTAGTTAAGAAATGAGAAAGTATTTTATTGTACCTTGAGTCCCAGAGATAAGGAAAGAGCAGATGAAGGACATTTTAATGTTAATCTGCCTTATTTTTTGAATACATAATGACTTCTCATCTGATTTGTTCTATTTGGCTAGAAATTGAATGCTGTGAAAATTTGCAATTCAATATAAAGTTTAGAAACAGAATATGACACAGATTCAAGGGAGTGAGAAAAGAAATTGGGCATATGGAGAAATATCATGCTATCTAAGGGTGACCATATAAGAATTATAATTTTATATATCTTAATAAAAATCTTTGCAAACCAACTATTTATTCGGGACATATTCACTCTTACAAAGTAACTTGCAAATAATCTGCATGCATTTTGAGGGAGCTTCAAAGTTACCCAAATCATTTTTATAATGTTTTTCTAATATTGATAAGTGATATTTATTTATTTAAAAATTCTAATTAAATATCTACTGTCAACAAAATTGTTTATTTTGCATCTTGAAAGTTTAAATAATAATTTAAAAAACAACAAAGGCAACTCGTTACCCATATGTAAATGGTGTTTTCTCACTACTGGTGTCAAATAACTCATTATATTGAAGATCTAATTCAATTTAATAATTTATTGAGTGCCAGTAACTGTGTGAGGCAGCTGGAGTATGACAGTGAAAAGGACGGTATCCTGACCCCTCAAGATGTTATAATTCAGTTGGAGATGCAGACAACCAAAGGAACAATTTTAGTAAAATTCTATTTTGGCCATTTATGAGAAATATTTAAAATTCTGGTGAATATCTCTTCTTAATTTCCTTAATTGGCCAAGTACACCAAAATTTACAGTTCCCCAGACTTAAGCTAAACTATCTCAAAAGCTTATTATTAACTGGGATGTAGGAGTTATAGGGAGTGTTTATACTGAATCTCTTTAAACTGATCATTTATTTGATCCAGAGGCTGCTCCAATTTCTAAGATCAATGCAACTCTCAGCTTGACTAAAACAAATGAATGAAAGATAAATCACCTGCCTGGTTATTGTTGTATAATTGATCCTAGAGATATAGCAGAATATGAAAGGTATAACTTAGGCACAATAATACAGATAGGCTGTGTTACCTGTTTTTGCTGCCTAATTGTCCGTTCTGTGTTTCTTTCAATTTGAAAAGAAATAATACCTAACCCCTTAATAGTGTTTAGGAATTTTCATCAATATTGAGGCAGAGTGAGCTACCTGATGAATCTGTTGTGATCACCTGGATTAGAAAGCAACAGTAAAGGTTGGAATGTGAAAACCATAGGTAGCAGTTCTATTTCAAGGATGAGTAAAAATGCCAGCATACCTAGGGTTATCTATCATTACTATTAGAAACTCTATAAGGTAGGTACTTCAACGGTGTTTTGATATCTGGATTCATCTCAATCCCTGCCCAGTCACTTACCACTCCTAAACAAAGGACCATTTAACCAGCTTTGCATTTGACTGGACTGAGATTGCGTAGCTTAGATGTAATTTTCAGTTTGGCTGAACACCAATAGAGATTCATTCATTCTAGCGCATATAGTGTGCCATGCATTCAACTTCTTTACCATTAAGTCAAAGAAAAGAAAGGAAGAAGGCAAATATCCATCTCTCAGCACGTTTTGTGGTGGTGGTAGGTGGTGGTGGTGGTGGTGGTTGTTACTGCTGTTATTTTACCTTAAGTGGCAGCTGTGTTCTCATTTAATGGAAATACTGATAACATGCTTTTGTGAGTTATAATGGGCCTTTGTGAACTATGACAGGAATTTCTTGCCAACGTTTCTGTTTCTTTAAGAAGATACACATTCTAGTCTATTTGCAAAAACCCATTAAGTCCTGGCCATTTTCTATAGATATGTATGTGTACAGCAAAGATGAACCTGAAATCCTTGGAGGCCATTACAAGAAAGCCAGATAAGTGAACAGTTTTGCTTTTAATCTAAACTGCAGATTTGTTTAGGAATTGTAGCATTTTCCCCTGGGCTCTCTGGTACCAGCTTTCAAAATTGTGAGGGATGGGCTTCCCTGGTGGCGCAGTGGTTGAGAGTCCACCTGCTGATGCAGGGGACACGGGTTCGTGCCCCGGTCCGGGAAGATCCCACATGCCGTGGATCACGGGCTAGGCCCGTGAGCCATGGCCGCTGAGCCTGCGCATCTGGAGCCTGTGCTCCGCAACGGGAGAGGCCACAACAGTGAGAGGCCCGCATACCGCAAAAAAAAAAAAAAAAAAAAAAATTGTGAGGGATTTATCCCACTCTAAAAACAATAATTCAAGCCATGTTTCCTTCATATTTCCATGTTAAAATAATTCACACATAGGTACATACACATAATACACATATATGTACATTTATTTGTTCACCAAAATAGCTCAAATAGCATTTAAAAAGCAGAAGGAAAATTAAAATGTAAATGACGAATGTCACTTGGTTTTCAGATAACTCTAGATAGAGCTTATGAAGCATTCCTGGCAGAGTACAGAACTTGGCAATGTTTGGAGGCAGTAGCAATAAGTGTAGCCTAAGGGTCCCTGAAAATTGCTTCCTGAGCAGCTTCCTGGGAGTACAGCAGTGGGCTGGGCACTAAGGAAAACAGGGAAAAGAACACAATATAGTGATAAGAACAGGAATTGGAAGTCAAAAGATCTGGATTCTAGTCTTGTTACAGTCTTCCCTGTATCTCAATTGTCTCAATGTGAATACAATGAGGAAAGGTCACAGGATGAATGACGTTTGGATTTTTATAGACCTAAGGTTATATGATTCTGACTCAAGAGAAATAGAAGACATTGATTCCTAACCCAGGCACATAAAGCTACTTTAGAGATGTTAGACTGGCAAACATGAAGCTATTAGTGAAGTGTTTAAAAGATAACATGAACAAGTGCTTAAAAGATAATAAGAACAGTATAGAAAATGATGTAGGATGTCAAGTAAGATTGATATCAGTGCTGTGGAAGGAAGGCTTTTTGGAGGATGCAGTCTATACTTTGGGTCTTGCAGGTTGAGTAGAGAAGAGCAGAAAACATTATTGGCTAAAAAAGCCATGGAACAGCATAGTTGGACTTACACCTTCATATTTAAACTATAATTAGGGTGACCTAGTCACTTAAATTGATCTACAAGAAATGAAGACAATGTTCAGTATTTTAAAACTGAACTAAAATGTTTTCAGAGCTTTGGATTTGTGTAACATCCCTTGCTATTACCTTGGTGTTTCTCTCTTTTTAAAATTTTATTGAAGTACAGTTGATTTACAATGTGGTAATTTCTGCTGTACAGCAAAGTTATTCAGTTATACACATATATACATATATTCTTTTTTTAATATTATTTTCCATTATGCTTTATTCTAGGAGATTGGATATATTTCTCTGTGCTATACAGTAGGATCTTGTTGTTTATCCATTCTCTATGTAATTGTTTGTATCTGCTAGTCCCAAACTCCCTATCCTTCCCTCCCCCACCCCCCTCTCCCTTGTATGCTGCTCTCCCTTGGCAACCACAAGTATGTTCTCTATGTCTGTGATTTTAGATTCTATGTCTCATATGAACATATGTCTATGTTCTCTATGTCTATATTTTAGATTCCACATATAAATGAGATCATATGGTATTTGTCTTTCTCTTTCTGACTTACTTCACTTAGTATGATCATCTCTAGGTCCATCCATGTCACTGCAAATTTACATTATTTCCTTCTTTTTAATGGCTAAGTTATATCCCATTGTGTGTATGTGTGTATATATATATATATATATATATATATATACCACATCTTCTTTATCCTTTCATCTGTCAATGGACATTTAGGTTGTTTCCATGTCTTAGCTATTGTGAATAGTGCTGCTAAGAATATAGGGGTGCATGTATCTTTTCAAATTATAGTTTTGTCTGGATATATGCCCAGAAGTGGGATTGCTGGATCATATGGCAACTCAATTTTCAGTTTTTTGAGGAATCTCCATATTGTTTTCCATAGTGACTGCACCAATTTACATCCCCACCTTGGTGTTTCTCTTTAATACCAATAACAATTATGTTTGGAATTCCAGAACACATTCTCTAGTAATTCTTGAAGTTAAAAATAATTATTCCTCTTGGTGAAAATAGAACACAAAAAGTACTTACTAGGTTATTACAAAGTGATGATACTAAATATTAAGGGAAAGACAAATTATAACTTCAATACATATAATGTGATTCTTAGGTGTAGGTGTGCATGATACTTTCTGCGTGAATGATTTAATTTTATAAAGTTGTTTAATACAATTGCTAGAGACCAGTAAAAGCGTGACAAATAGCTGGAGTGAAACTTTCTGTGTTAGGTGTAATTTAAGAGTATATTTGACATCCATTTGATCATTGTTTTGAAATGCTCATTTGTTATTTCCAGCCAGAAAGACATCCATTGCCCTTTTATTGGTGCTTCATGATTAGGGTACTTATTTGTACTTTCTTCTGGATATTTTTTAACTTTTTCAATAGAAAATTGCCTTTTATTTTTGATGAAATACGTTCCCTAGGATGCCAAGGAGTTAAAATATGAATATGGGGACTTCTCTGGTGGTGCAGTGGTTAAGAATCCCCCTGCCAATGCAGGGGCACGGGTTCGAGCCCTCGTCTGGGAAGATCTCACATGCTGTGGAACAGCTAAGCCTATGTGCCACAACTACTGAGCCTGCACTCTAGAGCCTGTAAGCCACAACTACTGAGCCTGCGTGCCACAACTACTGAAGCCTGCGTGCCTAGAGCCCGTGGTCCGTAGCAAGAGAAGCCACCGCAATGAGAAACCCATGTACTGCAACGAAGAGTAGCCCCCGCTTGCTGCAACGAGAGAAAGCCCACATGCAGCAACTAAGACCCAGTGCAGCCAAAAATAAATAAATAAATTTATTAAAAAGAATATGACTATGGTGACTTCTTTTTGTAATTAAAATCATGACAGAGATGACTGGTTTCATGATGTATAGTCATGTGATACTTTACAATTAACCTTTACTGACTCAATAATTTTGTGTATAGTGATACCCATTGATTCAGCTATTAAGGAAGGAAAAGGAAACTAAGAGACAATTTTCAAATTTTTGAGGAACCTCCGTATTGTTTTCCATAAGGGTTGGACAAATTTACATTCCCACCAATAATGTATAAGGGTTCCCTTTTCACCACATCCGCACCAGCACCTTTTGACTCTTTTCTTCTTGATAACAGACATTCTAACAGGTGTGAGGTGATACCTCATCATGGTTTTGATTTGCATTTCCTCGATGATTAGTGATCTTGAGCATCTTTTCATGTGCCTTTTGGCCATTTTGATGTCTTCTTTGGAAAAATGACTATTTAGTTCTTCTACCCATTTTTTAAAAATATTTATTTATTTATTTATTTATTTATGCTGCATGGGGTCTTAGTTACTGCACTTGGGATCTTCGTTGACATTTGGACTTCTTAGTTGTGGCATGTGAACTCTTTAGTTGCGGCATGCATGTGGGATCTTGTTCCCCGACCAGGGATTGGACCCGGGCCCCTGCATTGAGAGTACAGAGTCTTACCCACTGGACCACCAGGGAAGTCCCTCTTCTGCCCATTTTAATTGGTTTGTTTGTGTTTTTATTATTAAGTTGTTTGAGTTCTTTATATATTTTTAAATATTTATTTACTTATTTATTTATTTATTTGGCTGCACCAGGTCTTAATTGCGACACGTGAGATCTTCATTGCAGCATGTGGGATCTTTAGTTGCAGCATCTGAGATCTTTTAGTTGTGGCATGCTGGCTCTTAGTTCTTTATATATTTTTGGATATTAATTCCTTATCTGAAATATGGTAAATTTTTTTTTTCCATTCTGTAGGTTGTTTCTTCATTTTGTTGTTTCTTTTGCTGTGCAGAAGCTTTTGAGTTTGACATAGTCCCACTTGTTGATTTTGCCATTTCTTGATATGAAAGAATTAAGGTAATACTTATGTGATTTTCACTTAAGGCTTTGTTTACCAAGAATAAAGACAAACAAACAATTTTCAAAAATCTACATAAGTTGAGGTATGTAGAATTTGACTAGCATGGATTTGGAGCAATGGTCAATGGTTTAATGTGTGAATGTATCACCAATTTCAAATTTTTAATAAAAAATTCTTCTTATGCTAGAAGAAGTCGATTAGAAATCCTCTGTATATTAGCTATGTTAAGCCTGTTTAGTTTCAGAAATTAACCAAAAGTTTTTGTTTGTTTGTTTTAAGGAAGGTGTTACCTTAGGTTCTAAGCAGGAATTATGGAACATTGTGACATACTTGAAAACAAGAAGACCAGAAAGTAAAATTTTGAATATGGCATCAGTCTCAAATGAGAACTTTTGTTTTTCCTAATACATTTCCTTAGACAAGAGGAATTGGACTTAGGAGTGGATAGGATAGCAATGGGCTTTAAGGGAGTACTATCTCTGATAATGCACCCTTAAAATACCCCTAGAGTCTACCACGTTGAAGGCTTTAACTATTTAAAAGCAAATATTCCATCAGAGGGATCATGCCTTAATTTGCTACCAATAACTTTTTAGCTATAAATTGATAGCAATAAATCAATAGGAACATCATCTAGCATAGGAACTTGGAATGGGAAAAAGGAGAGAGGGAGCAATGAATACTGGTAACGGGGAAGTAAGAGGGTACTAGGCTGGCCTCTTCAGACTTTCCTAGAGTTAATTACACATGTGCGTCAATTACTCATTGTATCTGGGATGGAGCACTTTGTGGTCTCCTTAGGTATGGAAATCCTCTCGAGGATCTAAGGTGTCACCTCCATGTCACCCCCAACTTGCAGTATTGGAGTTAAAAAAGAAAATATCCTTCTGCCAAAACTTTTATTTAACTAGCTTCAATTCACAATAGTGTTAAGTTTAGCAGATCCTTGTGACACCTGCTCTGCCTTCGCCAAATTTTAATTACACGTAGCTCTGCTTAGGAAAAGATGAGCATTTTTCTGCATTTGGTGGTGGGAGGGATGCTGACTGCCTGGGGACTAGAGTGAGCTCAGCAAACACAAATCTTTGCTCCTTAAAAAATGCTAGCAGAAAGTTACCAATAAAAAGCAGCATACAAAACAGAAACAAAACAAAAGAAAACAAAAACAATCCCTTAAAGGAGTGTGGCATGAATGTTTCTTGCTGGAATTCCAATAACCCTCTTCTTAATCTGTACTAGGTTAAACTCCTTTGAGCAGAAAAGGATGCTACTCTGTTAGTGAAATTTATTTAATGTGACAGATTACATCCTTTTAGGGGACATCAGAGAAGGGAATGAAAGCATTCTTAGATCATTGCCACTAGCTGTGCAATCCTGAAACCCTGGCAGAATGGGAGAGTGAGTCTCAAAAAGAAAATATAAATAAAGGATTGTGGGTCAAAGTTTTAATGGAACAAATCCTGAATCTGAGTAGTCAAAAACTGAGTGACATGCTGTAGTTTCTTTTGTTTAGTTTTAGTTCAAAAGGAAACAACATTTTTATAGTCATTTTAGCAGTTACCTTTATTATGTAGTTTTCTTGTTTGTGTATAAGGATAATAAACTAGAAGATGGTAGGTTATCTCTCTAATAAAAAATGCCATTTAAAATAAAGCGTGTATCAGAAGTAGGCAAGGTTAAACAGTACTTCTCCTCTCCCCAGTAAGGCAGTAACTAATAGAACTTCAGTAGATTTGAGAGGAAGATGTGGTTTGGAGGAGGAAGTGGTTAATCTTTATGTCCCTTAATTTGTTACCTACTACCTGTTCTCCTATTATAAGCAGTAGTAAAATCATTTTAATAAGGGGTTCTGAACATGCATTTATAGTTATAGAAACTGCATTCTACTCCACAATCAGACTTGGGGGTAGAAGATCAAAGAAATACTGTGGCTGGTGGCAGCCTTAAAAAAATAAAATAAAATGGGCTGAGGAATACTTTTAGAGTATGTATGTGTGAAGCATAGTACAAGATCATTGTTGAGTGATAGGGCCTGTGGCAACCTGGAGAATGAAATGTGTGCCTGAAGACTGTCAAATTCAGATTCTTAAGAAAACAATGTACTGGCCAAACAAGTAAATCTGTGGGCTAGTGCCCGCCAACAGTTGCTAGTTCATCAATAGTTACTAGTTCACCTCTGCCCTAGGTCCTGGCAAATAAATAAATGAATAAACACATCTCACTTATAAAAGGGACTCTGAAAATCCTTCATGAGGCTGGAAAGTGATCCTAAACTTTAACTTTGGAAAGCTCCTGTGTGGTTCTCTATCATGAGTTGGCAAAGGTTTCATAAAGGAGTTGATATTTGACCTAGAAATTGAGGGGTGTTTAAAGTTTTACAGATAATGAATTGGGTTTTGGATAAGGGCATGAGTAAAGGCAAAGAGGCAAGGAATATGTTTAGGAAACAGAAAATAATCTGATGTAATAATGGTGATAAATGAGGTGTGAATATAGGTTGGGGCATTGTGGACAAATTGAATGCCGTGTTAAGAAATTGGCCATGTCAAAGTCAATACTTGGCCAGCTGGGAAGATTTCTCAGATGCATTTCTACCGCTCTTTGAAAATGAGTATCTGTGAGGGAAAAAAGTTTCTGGCACATTTGATGCACAGTGGATTCTAAGGTCCACTGTCCTTCCACAGGGACATGAAATAAAAGAGTATCAGACTGAAGAGAACACTTTTATCTATTTCAACCTTCTCATTTCACTGATGGGTAAACTGGGATCTAGGGAAGTGATGTAGCTTGATTAAGCTTACACAGATACAATAACTAGAATATTCTTTCTACTACCCCAAACAATCTATCTCATCAAGTTTCAACCCAATTTCTCTTTGCATGGCTGTTACATTTTGCTTTCATTTTTGCTGATTTGGAAATTCTCGGAGTTAGGCAAAGCTGCATATCACCTGTAAAGAGCTATGAAAATTTCTGCCAATGAAATCAATAGTACTTGGTACTCTGCAGTCTCCAGGTGTGAAGAAAGATTCTTTCATGGGATTCTGGGTAGCCTCTGCTATTTTAGGTGAGCTGTGCAAATGATTTGAAATGCATTGTAAATTAACGATGGCATGTCCGTTACCACAATCTTGGGCATGTTGATTTACAGGCAGTCATTCTCTTTTCAGTGCTGATTCATTTTCTAATCATGAGCTGTCTCCCCCATTTTGCATCTAGGCAAGACTGACCTTATTCAAAGGTAGAAGAGATAGATGCCTATGTGGGGTGATTTGAAGTCCAATCCGCATCTAAAGTTTTTAATTCATATGCTTAGGCTCATTCTTTAGGGATCTGCTATACATTTTAATAATGTCATATCTTCATTATTGATTGGAGCTCATATCACTAGAAAATGACCCTCCTTGTTTCCTTTAATACATTTTGCTCTAAGTTTTACTTTTATTATATTCATAATGCCATTTCTGACACTTTGCTTTTCAGTTTGATTAATATATCTTTGCAATGTATGAATTTCAAGTGTATTTAGACATTCTGTTTCTGAGAAGAGAACACACATTAACCAGGTAGCATATTAGTGAGGATGAGTTCATCTTATTCACTCATTGTGCTAGTTTTGTAGTGCTACACAAAAAAGTATCACAAATATTTTAGCTTAAAGCAGCACAAATTTATTAGCTCCTATTTCTGTAGGTCAAAAGTCCAGCAAAGCTCAACTGATTCTCTGTTGAGGGTCTCACAAGACTGAAATCCAAGTGTCTGCTGGGTTGAGTTCTTATCTGGAGGTTCTGGGGTAAAGTCTACTTCCAGGCTTTTTCAGGTTGTTGGTCACATTCATTTCCTTGCAGTTGTAGGACTGAGGTCCCCATTCTCTTTCCAGTTGTCAGTTGGGATCCTCTCTTAGTTCCTGAAGACTTCTGCATTCCTTCCCCATAACCCCCTCCATCTTGAAACCAATAATGGCCAAGTCCTTCTCCTGGTTCAAATTCCACTTGCTTTTCTCTTGCTCTGCTGCTATCAGCTGGAGAAAGTTCTCAGCTTTTAAGAGCGCCTGCGATTAGGATAGGCCCACTTAGATAACCTCAACTTTTTAAGAAGCAAGGCCCCTACTAAGAGAATGTGGAGCTCTCTATGTTTTGAGGGGAATAGGAATTATGAAAATTCCTGGGATGAGTTGGTTCTCAGTTTTTGTTACAGCACAACATGTAGGGATGTTGGTGAGGGATAGAGAGCAATAAAAGGATGCAGTGTGGTTGTCCAGCAGAGGAAATGAAGGGTGGGGGGAAGCATGTTGGAAAGTGTGTAGGGGAAAACCACATAAAAACTTTCTACTTTCCACTTCTTTTTCTGCCTTGGTCCAGAGGACAATGTAAACTTGCCTCAAAACCACAGAGCATCAGGTATGGGTGATCCCTTCTTTTTCTTTCTTTCTATTTTTTAAAAAATTTTTTCATTTAATTTTATTTATTTTTTTATACATCAGGTTCGTATTAGTCATCAGTTTTATACACATCTGTGTATACATGTCAATCCCCAAGCAGCTATCTTTAAAACAGAACCAGGATCCCCCAAACAGAGACTTCAACTAGAAATCAAATGGCAAATTTATATGCATCTTCCAAAATGGACTGGTCATACTGCATTTGTCTCCTCAGCTCTATAATTTAACAAGCAGTAATGACATCATCTCTGAATTATAAGAGCTAATAGAAAAAAACAGTGAAGGAAAAAGGAGGGTTTATTTTTGGTTTTGTTTTTTAGTGGAAATGGGTTATATAATCCAAGATAAGTTGGACTCAGTCCTATGACTCTGGTATCTTCAACCCTCTCATTTACTAAATTCCTTCAGAATTGATAGAATCAGTTGATGTACCTTCATTTGTTAAGGATATTGAAAAGGCCAATCCAGTATGTCATGAATAAAGTTATTTAGTCATATCCCATTGGTATGGTTCAAATTTCTGACTTCTCTTTGTGCTTTTGGTTTTTGCTTGCCTCCAAATAACATCATTACAGTAAATTTTGAGGTGTTTGTTTTTATCAGCATTCTATTTTCTGTGGAGTTTCATTGCCTATGGATATGAAAAATTAGAGTGTACAATAACTATAAAGATGAAGATGTCTTTCTGTGAATAAAGACAGCAATATAAATTTGAACTGTGACCTTCAGATTTTTATACTTTTCTCTGATGCCTTGCTAAATTATTTTTTGTTCTTAAAATGAGAAAAAGGGGTTTAAATTATTATAAAATGCTTTACTATTTAGACCATATTGAAATGGCATTTTATGACTTTCAGGAGTGGCAGTAAACCACATGTCACTGATCTTGTTTTATAAGTCACAATGCATTTTTAAAGATGAGATACCAATTCACTCTGCCAAATGTAGTTGGTTCTGTAGATGATAAACATCACACGGGAGAGAGCAGGTTCTTTAACTATTCTCACCTTGTTTCAGGAGAATGAGAGAATAAATAACTCATGAAAAAGTAAAATCAGAGGTGTGTATGTTTGTATTCTATGTGTGAGATTAAAAGCATCCAGCATCAACTATAATATTGTAGTAGCAAGCGATCTACTTATTACCTATTTTTCCATGGAATCAAAATAAATGCTCCAAAATATATTTCCATTTCTATATGCTTCATTTCCTCTTAGACTAGGATTTATTTGCTATAAGTGCACAGTGGTTAGTGGTATATGGACTTCTTTTATGGATGAGGAATGTGCTATATATGCTCCCTAAAGGATGTTCAAATATCATTTAATCACTGTCAAGAAAAGCCTCAAAATATTATCTAGGCCATCATCCTGTTATCAGGGTAATCTTCTATACTTTCTCAGATACATATTGTCACCTTGATTTTAGAATTACACCCAATAAATCCTAGTGTTCTAAATTCTACACGCAAAATTTCATTAGTGACAAAATGAAACACAGGATCATTTGCCCATTTTACATACACTGGGCTTGATCCTTTATTGTGCCTGAATTAAGGAGAAGGTGCCTTAAACACTCATGATAACCCAAACCCAGGCAGCACAACTTTCAGGACAGACAAGCACAGGTCACTAAGAATACCGTTTTTGCCCCTGATTAGGCATAGGATGTATCATTTCTGTTTGTAGTTAATTCCATTAAACCCCTGGTGATACAGTTCAGGCCTGGCACATGTAGGTCAGGTGTGTATAATTGTTCTTATTGGGGGTATAGACCCTTGTTCATCCATTCCCCTAGTCATACAATGGCACCAAGCTACCCGAACACATTTATATAACAATTTGTATCCCTGTTATTGGGGACAGGGCAGAGATTTATCCCTTTAAGGGGATATTTCAAATGAAGATGCCCTTTTTGATATAATAGATATATGGCTCACTCATGTTAAAATTTGTATTCATTTGGAACTGAGATGCAGGTTCTACCTCCATCAGAGTATGGGAGGGCCCTCAAATCTATTTCACAAGATGCAAGAAAGGTAAATATTAACTAACATCAAAATATTTGCCTCTTCAGGACACTAATTCCAATGTGTGAAAAACCCTGAAAAAATGAATGTTAAATCATCTAATGGAATGTAGCTGAAGTAAGGCATAGAGTTTTTGTTTCACCACCATCGTATCAAGTATTCATGGATAGTTTTCAGCAAAAGAGTGAAAATGAAGCATGCATATGTTAAGGCTTATACATAAAAGACATCAAAGCATTACATACAGACAAACTAGGGCTACAAATTAAGTTTTGGGGAAAAGAAACAGAATAGGTCTGCATGAACTGATGTTAATTTTCACCCAATATAAACTAATAAGGTATTGTAAATAAGAAGCAGTGGTAATTGGAACTATGGCAAGACTGCCATTAAACATAAGAAAAAAGGTAGAGTATGTATTTCTCATGGGCTAGTCCATGTTTATCCATGGAGAATTTGAGTGATTGATACTTATAATTCACAAATCTTAGACTTTGGTTAAATTATCACCCCCTCCAATAGTAATGGCCATGAATTCATTTCCAGGAAGATGCAAAGAAAGTTGGATCCAGACCAGGTCAGGGATGGTGTCTGACCTCCAGCAAGTAGTCATGTCAATTGTGGAATTAGAACATTGCTAAGAAGCAAACACATTAGTCCAACTACAGGAGACTAGACTAGAATAAAAAGCTAAAGAAAATTTCCTATCTTACAAAACCATGTCTCCATCAGAGTAAGGAGTTTGCTTAGACGAATTGCCTTTAAGCAAAGATTAGGATCAAATTATTAGAAAAGAGTGGCAGGCATGATTGAGACTTTAGCAACAGCAAGATTGAATAAAATGATTGGGAAGTTGAAGGAAATCCATGCAGATGTGTAGAGTACATACTGAACCACTTAGCCAAATCTCGTTTTCTTCTTGGTCTAATGCAATGAACTGTTGCAGATTGAGGGAAAAAGTCAAAAATGAAAAAAAAAAAAAAAAAGAAAAAACGAATCCTACTGTTTACAAGTAAAACCTTTAGGAAAAAGAAAGATAAGATAAATCAGGTAGAGTTTGATTTAAAAGAAAATCATCATTTAAAAGCATGTAAAAGTCTACATTCATGTGGACCTTATTGAAGACTTAGGATCTTATCCAAGATTTGGGAGCCTGATCTCAAGCAGCTACAAGGATAAGAAGGCAACATCAAAGGCATACTAGCAAATGAACATAAATTGTGTATACATGGATGTTTAAGTTTTTGACTTCCCACAGTTGAAGTACATCTTATTTTTCACTCTTATATCACTCTACAGCTCATTCCTCACAGATTACCTTGGTTAGATTACCCAGGTTGCCCCCTACCAGGATGACTACCCCACCCCCCCAAAGAAAAGCACCTTGGACAAACAGTGTATGAAGTAAAACCTTTAATAAATTAGATGCCCTTGTAACAGGAAATGGACAACAATAACATGAACAACTTAAGAGGAAGAACTATTGTATATAAAGAGAATAAAAGTTAGTATGGTGTATAAATGGGGTATAGAAGGGAGACTTGAGAAGACAGAAAAGATGTCTGGAAGAGGAGCAATAAGGTTAGAGTCAAAGGAATTGAACAGTAATTCTAGCTTATCTTCTTTGTTCTATTTTCCTGAGGTTACTTCCTCTACATCAGTTTATGTCTTGAAGTTTTAGTCTTCCTTTTTTCTCTTTAGCACAAACTCTTAGGTGAAAGAGAACTCAACCTACCTGATATTTATGTAACCATTGCCTAGCTTCATCATGATCAACAGGCTCCAATACTCCTGTTGAAGCAGTGATTCTCAACCATGGATCCTTAAAGAAGCACATAGGAGATTTTACATTTGCCTATGTCTGCTCCCAATACAAGAAAATCTCCATTAACTGAGAGGGGCTTAGGGATTGGTATTTTTAAAAAGCTCTCTAGTTATATCTAATGGACATCCAGGGTTGTAAACCAGTGCTAATTCATTTGTTCTAAAATTTTTATGAAGAAATAATACTCTGGGGAACTTCTTTAAAATGTAGATGTCTGAGCCCCAGAATTTCACATCCAGTAGGTCTGAGAAGGAGCCTGGGACTTCACATTTTAAAAAAACACCCAAGTGACAGATGCAGATAGTCCAGGAGCCCATTTTGACAAATCCTGCATTAACCATCTTCTCTGTTTCACATGCTCCCAAAGCTCTAGTTTTCACTACATGATATATGAAATGTGACTATAAAATAAAGGTAATCCATAAGCCCCACTAAAAAATCCTGCCTCATTGCTATGTGTGAATAAATTGATTTGGGGATTGCCATAGGTGTCGACCATTTAGAATCTTAGGGAATTTTCTACCCATCTTCCTGTTATTTAAGAAGAGGTTCTTAGAAGTGAGACTTCATTGATTGGAAGAATGAAAGTTTCTTAGAAGTGAGAATTCAATGACTGTGTTAGTTTTCTATTACTTGTTGACCTGAAACAAAGAGACTGCCAGTTATTTCTCTGGCAAAGATGGGTTTATTCCAGATCAGCAGAGAACTGCAGTTGAGAGTCTGCAACCATGTTGAGCCACGTGCAAGTCCTGGCATGGCAAGGGAAGGAGACTGCTTTTATAGAGAAGAAAAGGAAGCTGGAAGGGCTACAGGAAACAAAGAGTCTGTGGCTTTTCATTGTCTGAGTCCTTGCCAGGAAAGAAGAGTCTTTCCTCTTCCTGTTGGGCTCTGCTATCATCACAAGGTATGAGAGTTTCCCCTTCTGGCCTCCCAGGTCTATTTAATTGAGGTTTCTGTTTATTAATTTTATATACTGCTTAACAAATTACCACAAATTCAGTGCCTTAAAAATAACATATATTTATTATCTCACAGTTTTCATGATTCAGGAATCTTGATATGGCCCTAACTAAATCAGAAGACCTCTGATCTTAGTCAAAGGATCAGAGATCTCAGGATCTCACGAGGCTGCGCTCTAGGTCTTGACCAGATTGTGTTCATTTCTGGAGGCAACAAGCTGTGATACTGTGATTATAATTTAAAAAATATGTGTTTGGTCTCCACTCACTGTTCCTAGCACAGAGCTCCTAAAACGCTTGGAACTTTCTAAATGATGGGGGCCAAAAAGTGTCTTTTGTTATGTTGGTGACTTTTGGAAAGCAGCTAAGAATGGGAGCTGGTTGCCAGGAGGACCAACCCTGTTATTAGAGGGTTCAAACATTCAGTCCTCACCACTGACCTCACGGAAGGAGAGAGGGCCTGGAGATTGAGTTCAATCACAGTGGCCAATGGCTTACTCAGTCATGCCTATGTAATGAAGCTTCCATAAAAACCCAACGGGACTGGGTTCAGAGAGCTTCTGGGTTGGTAAACACATGAATATTTGGAGAGAGTGGTGCTCTCAGAGAAGGCATGGAGTTCCGTGCCCTTTCCCCGCACCTTGCCCTATTCATCTCTTCTATCTGGCTGTTCCTAAGTTATATTCTTTTATAATAAAGTGGTAATCTAGTAAGTAAATATTTCTCTGAGTTCTGTGAACCACTCTAGCAAATTAATCGAACCTAAGGAGATGGTTATGGGACCCTCTGATTTATAGCGAGTCAGAAGCACAGGTGACAACCTGGGCTTGCAGTTAGCATCAGAAGTGGGGGCAGTCTTGTGGGACTGAGCCCTTAACCTGTGGAGTCTGATGTTATCTCCAGATAAATAATGTCACAGTTGAGTTGAAGTGTAGGACACCCAGCTGGTGTCAGATAATTGCTTGGTGTTGTGGGAAATCCCCACCACACATTGGAATTGGTACTAGAATCATTTTACGAACTCATGTGGTTATAGGCAGAAATCTGTTGCTTGCAATTTATAGGACTGCAGTTCCCCACTTTCCTGCTCACTATCTTCTGGAGGCCACATTCACCTCCTAGAGGACCCTGCAGTTCCTTGTTACCTTGCTTACAGGCCCCCTCACAACATGGCAGTTTATTTCTTCAAAGCCAGCAGGAAAATACCTCATTCCCGTCAGCTAAAACAGTCTTATATAAAGTAGCATAACACCTTTGCCATATAGCATAACCTAATGAAGGGAGTCCTTTGCCGTACACTGTTGACTAGAAGAAAGTCATAGGTTCTGCCAGCTTTCAAGGGGAGGAGATTATACAAAGGCTCGACTCATTGGGGGACATTCTAGAATTCTGCATATGACAATGACTAAATAAAGAAGCATCTTAAGCATCAACTATGCCTTAGAAGGAAACATGGTAAATGGAAAACAAAATCAAGAGGAAGAATTTGAACAATTTTATTACTATGAAAAAATTCAGGAAGAGGAGGGAAAAAACTCCTCAAAATGAATTTCAGAAAGTGTTATTCAAAAGGCCAGCTGAGTCATAGCTTGATGAAAATATTAAAAATGTATACAGTTTTCTGATGTGGCAGATATTATCTTTGGGGATTTTTTGACTATATGTAACATCTGTTAATATACTCTATTTAAATTTTATAATGTTGGACAATGACCAGTTGGGTGAGAACTGAGAAGGTTGCCTTTGATGATTCGTATTAGCAATGCTTTTGATTTAATAAGAAATGGTTAGATCACCATCTGCTGGCATTCACAATTTAAAGCAGTAGGAGTTAAAAATTGCACTTGATTTCTGAGGAAGGTTTTTCTGCTTCACTGACTATCAAGAGAACGGATCACTAATAATAACTATTGGTCATAGGACAGACCCAGCCTTGAGTCCTTTCCCATTCAGCAACACCAATGCATTTCATATATGATCTCCAGACTTTATGGAATGAGATGATTGAGCAAGAGACCCTCTCTACTATTGTCTAGATACTGCACTTACTGGAAAGGCAATATTAAGCTTGAAAGTAAGTTATCTAAAAATTGAATCCCCATGCTCTTACGTGAAAGGCAGCATGTGAATCACCCATGTTGTAATGGTGACACCTTTGCAGTTGATTACGCTCTGGTTAATCCTAGATAACCTAAAGTTAGTCATATAATCATATAATTAAGCTTTCTAATATTTTCAACTCACATCCCTTAGGCTCTCTGTTATATGGTTTGTCTAGCCTCTTAACTTGAAGCATCTTCTATAAAGAAGTAACTATCAGAGAAAGAAGTAAACTTTTTGCATATATATGACATGTGATATATATTACAATCAATTTAAGCAGGTAGTCTGTTAGCTGCCAGGCCTTTTCTACCTGTAAATGTCTCACAGATGTCCTACAAGGTTATGGACATTCAAGGATTCCTAAGCATTAGACTTATTGTGACTCTAATGGGATGCTGTTAGAGAATTTATATTCCATATCACACGATTAAAAGCCCCTTCCTTTGTTTGGCCTTAGGGAAGGTAAAATCAAAGTTAGATTGTTTTTGATGGGTCTTGTATTGAATATATTGAAACCAACTGTCAGATGATGTTATTTGCAATATGACCCTGAATGTGCAGCCACTAGTTTCTTCTTGTACAATCTGGTTTGAATTCAGAACAGAGTCCTGTGCCTAAACACATGGAAAGAGTTGGCTACTGTCTCATTCTGGCACAATTACAAATTCAGTAACTTTAACAAAATGAATGTTTTGTTTTTGTTTGATTTTTTACACTTAATTAATTTAATTCTGTGAAAGGATTCACATGGCTCAAAAATGAACAACTATAAACAGAGTGAAAATTGTCCCTTCCACTCCCGTACCTAGTTCCTACCTCACATTTCACATTTAACCATTGCTAATTTTTTAATTCTATATTTTTCCATGCCACTATGCATTGGCTCAATTTCTACATTTCTATCCTGTTGCATTGATCTGTCTGTAAGTTCATGTAACAACACGACTGTGTTTTATTTTAGGGCTTTATATTAAATTTTAATACCTAGTAGGGCTGGTTTCTCCTGCTTGCTCTTCTTTTTCAATATTTTATGATTATTATTTGCTTATTTTTCCATATGAACTCTAGAATAAGCATGTCTAGTTAAAATCCTGTTGGTATTTTAAATGGATTACATATTTATGAGTTGATTTAGGGAACACTGATATTTTGATGATATTGTCGTTGTCTACAGAAGCATCCTAAAGTCGCGGATGATAGATTTGCTGATAGTGCTAAAGGACAAGTGAAATAACATTTCCAAGTACCTGGTTTAGGTTTCTGGGCAGATGTGGACTTGCAACCAAACAAGTTATAGAGTATAAAAAAAAAATCAACACTTTGTATGTATGTGAGTGTGTTGGGGAGGGGAAAAAGTGGGATACTAAATTCACTCAGTTTTTACTTTTATTTGGAAATAATTTCAAACATTGAGACAAGTTACAAGAATAGTATAAGGAATACCTGCATCCCCTTCCCCCTACTCTCTCTCTCTCTCTCTCTGTCCCCTGTCTCACACACACACACACACACACACACACACACACACACACACACTTTTTCTGAACCACTGGAAAGTAAATATTTCAGTCTGTATTTGCTAAGAATGAGATGTCCAACTGTGTTCTGACTTTTTCAGTTTATCCAATCATGTATTTTTAGTTGGGAACAGTTCCTCTGCCTTTTTTTGTCTTTTAAGACGTTTACAGCTTTGAAGAAGGCAGGGCTTTAAAAGTAATAATCTTCTTCATTTTGAGTTTGCCTCTTGTTTCCTGATGATTAGATTCGGGTTATGCAACCTGGGGTGGACTACTACATAAATGATATGTCCTTCCTAGAGTGTCACATCCCTAGACACACAATGTACATCTGCACCTTATCGGTGTTGCTAATTTTATCATTTAGATGAAATGTGGCTAATTTCTCAATGGTATAGTTATTATTTTTTTCTTGCAAATAATTGGTAATCTGTGGGAAGATATTTTAAGACTATGAAAATATCCTACTCCTGCCTGATCAAGCTGGCCCTTCCAGATTTAGTACCCATTGATAATTTTTGCCTGTATCAATCTTTACTATGATGGCTGCAAATGATGATTTTTCTAACTGTAGCAATCCCTGTAACTTTATCAGGGATTATCCCAGTCTTCAGCTGTTTATTTATTTATTATTATGATAATGCTACTTATTTCTTCAGTGGTTTGTAATCCAGTGATGAATTCATTTTAGTCATAATGTCGGGGTGCCTCTGTGGGAACTGTGCTTCTGTTTCCTTCCTATTAACTTTCTTTCTTTCTACACACACATCCTCTCTCTCACACACACAGACTCCTAGTCCAGAACTCTGTTTACAGAAGTCACTTACTAAAGACTGAATAAATGCCCAAATGGCTTGAGGGTGCTGGCAATGACATTTGTAGCTTCAAGCCATAGACATGGTGGAGGTACCCTCTGTGGATAACTGTAGTCACCACCAAAATAAAACACTGGAAATTTAATATGGATCCTTGTGATAATTGTTTAGAATAGTGTTTATGGGGAAGCAACATTTTTATTTTAAGTATACTTCAAAGGCTATCTTTATGAATGACCCAAATTGTAGCATATAATTAATTGTGCATTTACCTAAAACCTCAAAATTGAATCTTTGCTCATACTGTGTATGAAATGTCACATAGCTAAGTTTGGTTTCAGTTTCTTTTACTACCCTGTAGTGTCTAATGCTCCTTCTATTGCAATATTGTTTTTTAATGTAAAACTTACTCTGATTCTCATTTCCCACCTGAATCTTCCTGGTTTGTTTCTCCCATGGTACTCTCTAAAGCAACAGGAACAGATAATACTTTTCCTGATAACCTCAAAATCCATATAGGACCTTGGCTTTGAAGACAGCACACTGTTGGTGGATAAAAAGCAAGTCTCTCTTTTCAGTTCATTTTCAAGAATATGAGTTTTTCCTAGATCATAGACATTACTTGCACAGGCTCTTGAGAGTTCAGAAGTCCTCTAGGAAACTCTGTGTTTATGAATATGTATATACAAACACACATCTCTCTATGCCTTACTATATATCTGTTCACGTAGGATACACACAGATATGTTTTTTTTTCCCTCCATCTACTTCATTTGTTATTTCCAAGGTGACTCAGTGGCAGAAGGAATATTTCAGCTTCAATTAAGTCCCCCTTTTTTTTTTTGGTTATAGCATTTCCCCTCTTCTATCCTAGCACAGTTTGTGGGGGAAGGTGTTCTCTAAAGACATTAGCTGTTGGTAGTTGTTGTCTTAAGAGATTTCTGAGTCCCTGTTCAGGGATTTTAATTCACTCCATCTCTAGCTTCTAAAACTAGCCTCTCCTGACATTATTTGTGTTCTGTATTTCACTGAGGAAACGTCATCTAATCCAATATCTGCTGCAAACTTCAGGTTTGGAATAAAGCTTCTTATACACACATACATGCACAAGTGCACACATAGGTGGAGATAGTTTTAAAAAATTACCTGGCAGGCTTCCCTGGTGGCGCAGTGGTTGAGAGTCCACCTGCCAATGCAGGGGACACTGGAAAAAAAAAAAATTACCTGGCAAAAAAAATTCTTAGCTTTGGGTCCAGCTTGATGTAAACACAGATTAATGTGTTTTATAAATAGGTGAGCATACCAGTTAGGAATAACATATAAGCTGGTATAGTTGGTGATGACATTATTCTAGACAGTTTTTACCATCATTATTTTAAGATATAGCGAAAAGGTAAAGATACTCAATAAAGAGGCTCACATATCAGAATTAGGAATGTTTCCTAAATGCAACATCAAGAAAAAAGTTCAATTTGCTCTCTCTCCCTCCAACTTTTCACAAATTTGCTCTCCATTTTCCATTTATATTTTGGGAATATTTGAAAATAATATTTGTCAAAGCTTAAAGATGAAGTTTCCTAATACCAGACAAAAGGATTAGTCTCTTTAAACCTAATTTTGGTGCTGTGTCCCCTCTCTTTTTTTTTCTTTATACCAACACAACACGTTTTTCTATAGTATATTTTTGGTCGGTTGAGCATTCAGGACCAAACATCAAGAGTACTGTATTATCTTTTTTTCTCGGAACTTAATTATTTTTCATAGAAAAACTGAGTGTCATGGCAGTTTCACCATTTGAAAATGTATCCTTTACTTACATTTCAAAGTAGTTTTCTTGTTCTCCAATTTATTTTTACTCTTGTTACCACTGCCATCTCACCTTCTGTCCTAACCACTTTATGTTTAATCTATATGTTTCTGGACTTTATTATCTTTACTTGAATATGTTTTCTTAGAAGACCTTGAAAGTGGTAGTCTGACTTAGTTTGCATGTGATGTTATGCTGAGAGAGGAAGTGTCATCCAGGAAAAAGCATACGGGCCCTGGAGAATTAGAAAGAGCTGCAATCACAGCCTGAGCCTGCCACTGACTAGCTGTGTTTTTATATACAAATAACTATGGCTTCATTATTTATGTAGTATAACCAATTATATATTTCTTCAAATAGTCATTGTGTAGGTTAAAGTAAATAAGATAACACATGTAAACATTCAGTGCAGGTCTGGCAAATAGGCAGTACTTGGAATATGGTAGTTACTATTATTTTTATTATTACTGTTGTTTTTTGTTGGGGGGGCGTTCTTTTTGTTTGTTTTTTTAGATTGTGAGACTAGGGAGAACGAATCAATCAGCCTACTCTACTGCTTGATATAAGGCGTGGCAAACAGATTTCAGTTTTGTCCCTGATTGCCTCCAAGGGCTAGGAAAATTACTCAAATCTTTCTTTCTCTCTGTATGGAAGAAAAACTCATCTACATAGAGAGTAGGGATGGCTATTAGCTGATTAGTTTTCTCCAAAGATGTTGACCTTACAGTAATCTGTAAATACTAGGTGGTAGTGGTTATTTATTTTTTTCAAATGAAATATTTTTTAAGGTTTTAATAATCAGTTACAAGTCCTGTGTGTTCATGTGACTGTATAAATGTAATTACAAAAGTGAATTTCAGCCGAAAACTTTTGGAGACAGCTACCATGTGTCTTTTCCCTGTAAGCAATATATGCTTATCGTTTTATTTTTTTAGGTGCCTTTTTAGCACTTCTGTGACAACCCTTCCCCCAAGCAAATCAGGGAGTATCAAAGAACAGTGGGGGCTATTAAAAATGGTATTCTGGAACATCATTCAGATTCCCTTAGGGAACCATTTTGACATTTTATCAGACTGTGTCTAGTAGTCTACAGAGCTTTTACTTATATTTAAGACTCAAAATCCATAAACATCAATTGTATATTTTTGTTGTATTTGCATTTATATAGATCCTTTAATATATTTTATATCATAGTTCTTTTACAGACCAATGAATTCTATAATTTTATAGCAAGGACTATAGCTAGCAAAATTGACAGCTATTATTTATGAAAGTCCCCGTTTCACACACTTCTGCATGTAAGAAAAAATGTTGCAGATTATAGAAAAGTGTAAATGGAGAGGAATTAATTAACACCTATCAGTTACTGTCTTTCAATGTCAACAGTGATTGTAAAACATATTATACTGAATAAATGGATATTAAGGGATTTTTATCAGCTCAGGAAACCAACTACATTCATCTCAAGTATCATCACATCAGAGCTCCCTTCCATAGTATGAGGATAGGCTTTTGGCTATGATATATTTCTAGAAGTGGCAAACATTTATTCACAACTTGAACCCTTGGCTATATAAGGGATGCTTGAAAGCTATGTATCACTAAAAAGGATTCTAAGCAACCATTAACATAAAATATAGAATCTTGTCTGCACTTCAGGGCTAGTTTCACAGCAGACATTTGGGAAGATTTACCATGTATTTGTAAGAATACAGATTGTAGAATTAGCAAGTGAGAAATCTAATGATTGGGGGAAAGGAAAAAAAAGAGACAATTTATAGAAAATGTAATTTATTCCATAAATTACAAATTTTACTATTTTCTAAGCTCAATTCCATCTCCAATGTCCATCTTTTTAAAAAATATTGCATGCCTTACAATACTACTGTATCATAGTGTGTTAACTAGCAGAGGGGTCTCCTCTACTTCTCTGAAAAGAGATGTTTGATTTTTCATATAACTTAAATTCAATGGAAATATGCTTCAAGGGCTACTATAAAATTTTTTAACTAATGCTGTTTTATACAGTTGAGGATCTTTGGGGTATATATGAAGTAAAAACTGACTGGTTCGGGGCTTCCCTGGTGGCGCAGTGTTTGGGAGTCTGCCTGCCAATGCAGAGGACACGGGCTTGTGTCCCAGTCCGGGAAGATCCCACATGCCGTGGAGCGGCTGGGCCCGTGGGCCATGGCTGCTGAGCCTGCGCGTCCGGAGCCTGTGCTCCGCAACTGGAGAGGCCACAACAGTGAGAGGCCCGCGTATCGCAAACAAAACAAAACAAAACAAAACAAAAAAACTGACTGGTTCATGTGAATATTAACCCTATAGTCAAAAAGCCCTAGAGTTGAATGAGCTCTTCATATGACACTTATCACAGAATTAAGAATCTGAAGGTTAAAAGGTTTCTGCCATAAACTGAATGTGTTCCCCCTCAAATTCATTTGTTGAGACCTAATCCCCAGTGTTGATGGAATTTGAAAGTGGGGTCTTTGGGGGGTGATTAGATCATGAGGGCAGAGCCCTCAGGAGTGGGATTAGTACCTTTATAAAAGAGACCTTAGTAAGATCCCTTAACCCTTCTGCCACGTGAGGACAGTGACAAGATAGCCAGCTTTGAACCAGGAAGCCAGTGCCGGACACCAAGTCTGCCAGCATCTTGATCTTGGACTTCTATTTAGTTATATCCATGGGATTCATCATTAGAATCCAAGTGAGGAGCTTTACAGAATAGATTCCTGGCTCCAAACCAGACCTACTGAATAAAGTTTCCCCGGAGTTATAGAGTGCAGGAATTTTTTTCCAGTGCCTTCTAAGGAATTCTTATGACAAGCCAGGTTTGAGAACCATGGATTTAGACCAAAGACAATAGAATTTTATCTCTAAGTATATTCAGAAATGGGGATTCCATTAAATCCATAGATAATATGTATTTGGAATTAGTTACACTGTCATGACATAATTTTAAATGTCTTTTTCCTGAAAAGCAAAACTATAGACTCCAGCTTGACTCACCTCAGAAACTGCATCTAGCTTTGCTCGCTTTTCTTTAGGAGCTACTCAAAATGTTAAAGGGTTGTGTTTAATTATCCCTCAGGCAGATTTTCTCTATAATAACCCAGTCCCCTTAAAAATTTCTTTTATAAGTCCTATTTTCTCACTCTTTAACAGCTTTTGCTCTTCTCAAAAATCTAGTTTCCTCAAATATGGAGATGTAAACACCAGTAGCATACAAACTCTGAGAAGAATAAAGTTGACTAATAACTAGTCTTACTAGAATATCCATTTCTAATGTCAGGAATTTAAACTTGGCTGTTTCAATTTGGGTCAGCCATTAGGGCTTATAATTATTGCTACATAAGCATTTCTACAGTCAATCCAGACCTAATGAAAATATGACTTAGCCATTATCCTAAGAACCATAACAAACTCTTGAACTGGGACTTTCACATCTTATTTTTTTTTAAGATAGCATCTAAATACATACATATACATAAACACATGCATAGCTGTCTGAGGGTTAATAGGACCACTGTGATCAGAAATAGTTGATTTGACATAACTCTGACATTGCATAACCTAATTTCTAACAACTAAATTAAATTCCTTGAACTAAGCATAAGACCTCCACATGAAAAATAATGAATTTAAGCTAATTTGCTGAACTTACATGCTGAAATCTGAACCAATCCCTACTTGTTTTCTACTGAATTTTTTAACCTTAATCAACAAATGAACCAGCTGGAACAGGAAAAAATAAATTTATATAATTTCTAAAACTGAAATATCAAAACATCTGCTACACTGATTCTGAATTGGCTGAAACTTTATTTAGTTTAATTCCTTAGTTCAAAGAGCCAAATGTGGATATAGCTATATTTTGTCTGGCTCAATAGACAAGTTAATTCTCAGTGGGACCAGTAACAAAAGCTCTTAATCAAAATCACCTAGCTTCATCAAGTTAACTCTGGTAAATTAAAGCCGATTCCTCCTAAATACTTTCTGTTGGAGGAATCTGTATGTTTGTCCTTGGTCTTGGATACATACAGACAGACAGATTCATGATTTCAACTATTGCATAATACCATTTAGTTTTGTGAATTTTCTTATTAGCCTACCTGGGGATTCTCTTTTACTTTGTAGCAACAGAGCATACCTATTTTTATAGAGTTTTCTAAAAAGAAAACATTATGTGGAACAATATTTAAATTAACTCAGTTGATTGATCTCCTGGTATTTTCAAACTGCAGTTTGATATAATATACTGTAGTACCAAAGGGCAATAAGCATCAAAATCTCCATTGCAAGCCTATTCTGGAGTGTGTGTATGTGTGTGTGTGTGTGTGTATAACACCTGATTTCTGTACAGTTATTTCAACTTTTCAAAACAGTTTCACATCTATTATTCCATTTAATCTCCATATTCTTAACAAAGTGTATTTATATATTTAAAATTCCTCCACCATCAAAGGAATACAACTTGCTCAGATATTTAAATAATAAACATTTCCTACTAAAAATGAAAATAATTACCTCATGTTTTATGTTGCCTCCTCCTGTTTCTTTCTCTTATTCATAATACTGTATCTGCTTCTCAGTTTTGCTCCTCTGTCATTATTCAATATTTGTTTTTAAGTTCCTACTCTGTGCAAGAGCTGTAGTTTGCTATCAAGCTATCTAGCTTGCTAGATGCTAAGGAGAATACAGAAAAGAGTGCAATATATTTAGCCTCAGGATATTTGTATTCTAGTAAGGAGAGTAAATACATATGATTCTTTCTAAGTAAAATTGACTTCCTCCTCACATTTTTTTTGCGGTACGCGGGCCTCTCACTGTTGTGGCCTCTCCCGTTGTGGAGCACAGGCTCCGGACACGCAGGCTCAGCGGCCATGGCTCACGGGCCCAGCTGCTCCGCCGCATGTGGGATCTTCCTGGACCGGGACACGAACCCGTGTCCCCTGCATTGGCAGGCAGACTCTCAACCACTGCGCCACCAGGGAAGTCCCCTCCTCACATTTTAAATTTAGTCCCACCAGAATCTTGGTTTCATGTCTGTCTTTCCTTCTCGACAATGAGTTACCTGAAGGCAGAGATTGAGTTTCATTGATATTCGAATCCTAGCATGGAGCTCAGTGTTAGGCATGTATATTTTTTGTTTCATGTAACTCCCTGTTTTAAATCCTTTAATTTCTCCTTATTGACTTAAAGATAGACTTCAACCTCTTAGCATGTAATGTAGGCCCTTTGTAATTTAGGTTTGCACTATCCTATATGATAGCCACTAGCCACATGTATTGAGCACTTGAAATGTAGCTAGTCTGAACTGAGATGTGGTGTAAAAGTAAAATACACACTAGATTTCAATGTCTTAGTACCAAAGCAATGATGTAAAAAGTCTCATGAATAGTTATCTTGATATCTTGAAATGAAATTTTGTTTATATTAAATAAAGTTTATTATTAAAATGAATTTCATCTTTTTTTGCTTTTAAAAAATGTGATTAGAAAATTTTAAATTACATATGTGGCTTGCATGAGATTCTGGCAGACATGCTCAAGCCCCCTGCCCACCTCCTTTTCCTTATTTTCCATATGCACTTTGTTTCCGCCCTTAAAAACTTTCTTTGCTCTCTTCCAAAAGTGTGTGCTCAATTCCTGCTTCAATTCCTTTGCATGTCTGCTTGGTATTCTCTCTCTTCTTAGCACAGTCCATTGGCAAAGGCCTATGTATGCACTCCACCTTGGACCACTCCCTCTCAAGACCTGTTTTAGATGCCCTGTGTCTGTAATACCACATCATCCTTCACAAAGCCTTATTTAGGACTTACCACACTATATTGTGTTTCCTGGTTTACTTCTGCCTCTTTTAACACTGGGGCTGATTCTCTCTGAATCTCCTGCTTTGAATATACTTTCTGTCTTAGAATAACTCTTAATGTTTGTTGAATGAAGGAAGGACCTGGTTGAATAGCAAATCTAAAGGGAAACTTTAAGGTCTGAATGTGGATGATAGTTCTAACCCAAAACCACCACCCTAGACCAAACAACAAACAAAAAAAAGGACCCCAAATTCTCCCACTCCTCTCACCGAAAAAAACAAAACAAAATACCAACACGGAACAGAAGCCACTATAGAGCTGCATATAAAGCTAGTAAACATTTATTTTTTGAGAAAACATTAACTTTCATAAAATAAAAGTCTCAAATCCTTGTGTTATCTTCTTGTTGCTCCAATGTCAAAAGGTTATGGAAAATAAAAACTGGTTCTTATAAACAGCTGTAAACAGTTTCAAAAGTTAGTGACAACGTCCTACTAAACAGTCATTCAGTCATTTCTTATTTCAGTAACATAACTTTTTCTTTCGAGGTTAGAGTGACTCTGCAGTGGCTTCATTCTTCGTCTTCAGAAAAGCTGGTAAACCCTTGGTAAGCAGTACCAAAGGGAGCCGCTTCGTTTACTTGCACATTTTAATTAGTAAATGCAGTTACACACCCATGGATCCCATAGTTACGGCTAAGCAAATAATCTCCACCATAGGTATTAAAAATTGGCTGATTATTGTAGGCATTAGGGAAATAGCCATACATTTGATCAGGAAAATTAAACCCTTCATTACTGGTTGAGAAGGGAACAGGCATAAAAACAGTAGAAAGGCTTCTGCCACCTCCGCCTCCAACTGCCCCGCAAACATTTGGGTCTGCGCCAAAAGCATTTGGGTTTGCTCCGCAAGGACTTGGGTTTGCCTGGAAGCTTCTTCCTTCCCAGTAGTTGCCTAGCCTGGCAAATGGAACATCTCTTCCTCCTCTGCATTGTGACTTGAAAGATTCTTTCGGGAGTGCAATTTTTATTTCACACCACCCAGAGTCAGTCAGATGGTACCTGGCTTCTAACAGCCTTCTCACTGGTTTGTCATCAGTATATGTGATAAAACAGAAAGCTCGTCTTTTCTTTGTTCCTTTATACACTGGAAGCTCAATATTCTCAATCACACCAAATGCCCCAAAATACTCTCTGATTTTTACTTCAGACATACGAGGATTCAACCCTCCGACAAAAACTTTTCTTGGCAGAGATATAAATTCTATGGTTTTAGCCCTTTTAAGATCGATTGTTTTGCCATCCAGTTTGTGCTCTTTGACTTGGAGCACCTTTTCAACGGTGGCATGATCTTTAAAAAGCACAAATCCAAACCCCCTGGGAACACCACTGACTGGATGGGTTTTAATAGTAAAGTCTATTATCTCGCCAAATTGGGCCAAGTATTCAAGAAGAGCTTGCTTACTGGTATCGTGGGGTATTCCACCGATGAACATTTTTCTGGCGTCATAGAGATTCTTGGTGACTTTGATTAGGAGTCCCTCAGGGAGCTCGTGTCTGTTGTCCATTTTGCTTATCTCAAAGCTGTTGGCGTCCACCGAAGAGAGGCTGGCGGTGGCGCGGTGTAGTCGGCGGTAAGCTGTCAGGCTCCGGCTCAACTGACAAGAGAGGGGAAATATGGGAATTGGCCGGCGAGGTGACGCGAGAAGTACGTGGTGACGTAGGACCACGAGAGCGAGCGGTTTGAATTTTGAAATGGGCCGTAAAGGCAGTGCGTGCCGGAAAACGAGCCGTGTTTGCCCCGCAGAAGTTGGCTTACTTCCGGGGTCTGATGTTTCTGCCCTTAAGACAAAAATAATAGCCCAACAAAATGAAAGTTTGTCACGAACCGCAGCCACTCCTCATCTTGTTCACTTCGGATCGCGTCTCCTTTAAGTTTTGTTACAACTCATTAGTTCTTTCAAGATGGAGCCTTTTGTTCATTGCTGTCCTTTTCCGTCCTTTTCGTATCCGTGTCAGTATTTGGGGGCAGGGATGGGAAAGGAGTCGAGGCTGGTAGACTGGAAAGCAGACTATCGGGAAAGCACAATGCCTGTTGGTTACGCTGAAGGGACCTAAAAATCACATTAAAAAAAAAGTCACAGCTTCGTAGAGATGTAATTTACATACCATCCAATTCGCCCTTCTAACGTTTTTAGTATATTTACGGAGTTGTGCGATCATTACCACTAATTTTAGAAACTATTTATACCCTGAAAAGAAATTCTGTACCCCATTAATTAGTCACTCCTCATTTTCCCCTCAACCCTCCCAAATCATACAATCTGTGGCCCTTTAGGTCTGGTTTCTTTCACTTAGCCCAGTGTTTTCAAGGGTCATCCATGTTGTGGCATGTTTCAGTATTTCATTATTTTTTTTAAGGCTGAATAATATTCCATTGTATGGATATACATTTTGTTTATGTGTTTCTCTAGAATAATATTTGAAAGCATTGATATTGTTATATTATTCCATATCTGCATCATAGTTAAAATAAGTATAAGGGGGTTTTCTGTCAGTCATTTGCATTTCTGATTTCTGGCATGGTCAGTCAGTATAGATAGGATTTGTCACAATTATCTAGATTATTGAGGTGGTATTTAATATTAGCTTAACCCTTCCTTCCATTTGAAGACAAAAACTCAAATTTTTGAACGCCTTAGTTTGGCTACTTTCTTCCTTGGTCATTGCCTTATCCAACGTAATCCAGTAATTTGTGTTTGTCTTCTTCCTTCAAATATTAGATTTTTTGAGGGGAGGGTTTTTTAATTATTCCACAGCATCACCCCACAGATTCTGTCTCTACATACTTAGACTCAGTGAATTTCTGCGATTACTCATTTAAAGAAAATATCCTATTGTTAATAATAATACCTGCTTATTTCTCTCTGCAAATATGTGTACTTGCTATCATTTGGAGATAAGAGAAAGGGAACTGTAATTTAAAAACTCCCTCTATGAAATTAAACCATAGGGAAAATGAATTTCACAGCAAAGGTAAAGTTAAAAACTCTAGGGAAAAAAAGCCCTGGCTCACATTTTAATTATAAACTATTTGAGGCCCCATCTGCTCCCACCTCTCTGATGTTATTCCACATACCTGTGCCTTTGTTCATTCTGAACATTCTTCCTCAAATGCCTTTGTTTTCTCCTCTGCCAACCACCCCATCCTCATTCTGTCTGCCTAACCTTTATAGCTTCCTCTAAGAGCCTCCCCTCTGTGAACCTATTATACCCTTTTTATACATTTTTATCAAGATGTATATATATATGTGTCTGTCAGCTTCTCATGGACAGACACGGTGCCATACTTAACCTAAAGGTTTCAACACAAAGCATAATACATATAATACCTGGCACATTTTTTTAAAAGGAACTCACTAAATGCTTGTTGAAATAAACTAAGCATTGGAGTTCTGTGGGCCACATTTTTGAAAATCCTTGGTCTAACTGGCCTCTGAGAGGATGAACCTGTTGCAGATAACTTCCTGAATGCTGATCTGCCACAGTTTTGGAGATCTGACCTATCTTCTTATGGAAGAGGCTGCAATATTGAAATTTTCTTATTTTGGGATCATCTGTAAACCAACTGAGAAAACCACAAAGAAGCCAGAGCTCCCTTTAGCTCCTGCTTTCCCTAGAATGAGACTCTTTTTCTAGGGGCATTATACCCTCTGTATTTCTAAACTAATGAGGCACCTTGATGGCTAGTTATTTACCTGTGGCTCTTTTTCTAATTAAGCCATGGCTGATGTCATAGTTTTGACCCCTGTGAGGGCTGGTTAGCTTTATTCAATTACATGGCTACAGGCTGCTCTCATGGCCCTAGTCCTTGCCCTTGCAAACACATGTTCCAAGGGGCTGCTGGGTCAGAGCACATCAATGAATCAGTGAAAAGACAGTCCTCACTTCTGGATACACAATTCAAAGCCTTTAACCTACTGATCTTGGGTCAGTAGTGTCATACTGGTACATGAAATACAGTACATGATTACTGTAATTACTTCTGAGGCAGTAAAATGGAACATTTTAAAAAAGATTGTGTCTACTCCTTGTCCCCTAATGAAAATAATTATGCTCACTGAGGTACTGTCCTCTCACACACATGCTCCGTGATCTTTAGCTGTCTAAAATGTTTTAAAATGACTCCTTTCCACTGTAATGTCTAAAGAAATTAAAATCTGTACTGTTTAGCTTTAGTTTTTCATGGCGACGGTGCCACACAACATAACATATTTTAGGTATTGAAATACTGTCATCAGATTCCTAATGTTAACTCTCCTTATGAGCAGTACAGTAACAATAATTCTGACTAGCAATTTATTCTTATTCCACATTAAATCAAAATACACATATATTGGAGAATTGAAGGAACTGGAGATTTCTTTAAGAAATGAATAAATGAATGAATGAATGTTAGGCACCCAGACAGTTATCAAATGTATTTTACAAAAGTGGACTGCTTGTAAAAAAAAAAAACCCATAACACAAAGATCAAGTGGCAAAGAAGCTAGGGATATAAAGTCAGGAATTGCTGCTTTTGGGGGTAGGGGGACCAAGAGCTATAATACATGCAGGCTGTCATATTTTTTGTATTTTAGGGAACATGGGATGCCTGACCTGGGTTTGTTTTACTGTGATCTAGACCATGCCTGCTGTATTTATAGCTCTTAATTTGATTGTCCCTTGGATGTTAGTATCTTATTTATAATTGTTGGAGAATGGGGGAGAAGATGAAGGATGACATATGCCTTTAGAATTAATCTGCCTCTCTTATCATGGGACTCAACGTAGGCAGAAGGATGCTGTGGGACCCATAAATCAGGAAGGTAACCTGGATGTATCCTGATTTGATATGCTGGCATAGACCTGTCTCTGTGATAATATATTCTTTAATGCTCTGTTGAACCTGTTCTCTTTAGTGAAATGAAAATGCATGTGTTTGACATACTTGGTCTAGTTAGTTGTTTGATAAAGTGAGATTTCCCTTACTCTTTTTCCTCTTCATTTTCCACAGAAACTGCCAGTGTCCATTACTTAAATTGAGAGCGCTAGCAGATAGTTTGAAAAATGATCATTTAGGAAATACTGTTCTCTGCTAAATTTGAGTGTATCCAAATAGTGATCTAGCTGAATGTAGTCCACTGGACATAGACTAAAAATTAATTTGACATCAAAATTTTTTAACAGGGCTTCCCTGGTGGCGCAGTGGTTGAGAGTCCGCCTGCCGATGCAGGGTACACAGGTTTGTGCCCCGGTCCAGGGAGATCCCACATGCCACGGAGCGGCTAGGCCCGTGAGCCATGGCCACTGAGCCTGCGAGTCCGGAGCCTGTGCTCCGCAACGAGAGAGCCCACAACGGTGAGAGGCCCGCGTACTGCAAGAAAAAAATAATAGTTTTTAACAGCTGAATCCAGCTGCCGGACTTTTGCCTAGATGACAGTTATTTAAAAAGTACTTTTTGCCATCTGCAAAGGAAGCAAATGTGCCAGGTTGTAGGAAGACCACATAAATGTGTCAGTTGCAAGAACTGCTTGACAAGACACGTGTAGGTATTAAAACATCCATTTCTCTTGAGAATACCACTTAACATAGGCAGTTCAATTATGCTAATCTCAGACTAAATATTTACAGGTATTTTTTAAAAGAGGGAAGATTGGTAGAGAGGAAGACTCATTCTCCATCACTATGCAATATATAGTAAAGGGAAGTCTACTGAGATGCACTCTGTGTCTCCCAGTCTTCCTTAGAAGAATTATGAAAGCCTCAAAGACTTCCTAGTTGTGTGTTTGGGTAGGATCTACCACGGAAGGAATGGGAGTCCATTCCCCAAGCACCTATGCATAACCTGGAGAATATTGGAATAACAGTACATGACCTTGTAATTCTCTTTTTCCCTCTTCACCTTCTAATTAGCCAGCGTCATCTCAAAGAATGGGGATGCCCTACAGATGTACAGATAAAAAGACAGATTCCAAAACTGGCTTTTTTTTTTTGATGTAGGTCAGAGTTGCCCACAACTGTTGAGTTCAATTAAAATCCATAAAGTTTGTAGCCTGTTTCGATATTTTGCCTCATCTAATTATTTATTTTTGTGGCTTTAACTTTTTGGTAGAGGGAAAAAGCTCTACCTGCCAACTCACTTTTTTTCTTTATAAAAGTCATTGGTGGAGGGGCTTTGCTTGCACTTTTTAAATTAATGGAATCTGTATTGCTTATACGTGAATTTGTAAAAGTCATAAAGGTAACCATACTTGCATATGAATCATGGAAATGTAGAGTTTAGATATTCTTGTTGTGCAAACATAGATATAAATAAATATAAGAAATCAACTTATACACTATAAGAAGTATGTGCATATAATGCTCTTTGAAGACTTATAAAGAAAGTCTGATTACTTGATTCATATACAGTCGTCCCTGAGTATCCTCGGGGGATTAATTCCAGGACCCCCTTCTGATACCAAAATCCATGGATGCTCAAGTCCCTTATCCACCTGTATACTTTAAATCATTTTTAGATTACTTATAATACTTAACACAGTGTAAATGCTATGTAAGTAGTTGCTAGCACACGGAAAATTCAATTTTTGCTTTTGGGAACTTTCTGGAATTGTTTTCCAAATATTTTCAATCTGAGTTTGGTTGAATCTGCAGATACAGAGAACCAGCTATACTATTTAATGTGAATTTCTTTCTAGTTATTTTTGTTGGGTCAAATAATTATCTATATTTAAATATTCATGGACTCTGGTCTTTAGTCTAAGAAATGAAAATACTGAGAAGAGGTTTTATTTCTGTCGTGCCTTTTTTTTTGGCTCATAAATAATTTTTTCACATATCTCCTCTGGGGAAAAATACACTGACCAACAATTTCCAGTCATGATTATTTGTTAATTCCTGATTTTGTGAAGAAGAACATGCTTAAAAATCAAAATATACAATCCTTGTGTTTCATGTCTCATGTCTAACCCCCTACCAGTTACAATCCACACATTCTAAGCTGATCACAGAAAGAACAGTTGTGGAGTCAGAATCACAGAGGTCTGTGCCAAGTGCATAGGACATGCAGAAAGGATTCAAGAATACAATCAATACCAACTGAGGTAGTATTGAGAATAGTCTGACAGAGATGGACAAAGGAAGGCTAATGCCGCTCCAGTGAAACCTTTGAGTCAGGTCCTAAGACAAGAGATGTTTTAGGTACATCTAGAACTAGAGGAATCAGAGATAAGAAAACAAATACAAACTTACAAGGATATCTTCTGGACTAAAACAAAAAGATGAAGATGAACACTGTGTTAGAAAGAAATGGAATATGGTGAATCAGTAGTCAGTTATAAACTAATTTTAGGTTTCTCACTGTTTCCTTTGGCATTGATTTGCTTCTGTATGGAAGTATTATCTGCATTAAGAGACAGTGGCTGAAGAATCCAAATACCAAGTATTTATGCCCATCCAATTGCTTTTTCTTTGTTCATGCAAATGGCAGGCTTTAGAATTCTGAACTGTATAGTTCCCAGTACTTTTGTATATGTGGGGAGCAATAATCCTTACCTGGCAGTTCATTTTTTTCTATCTGCCAATATCGAGTTTAGTCTTTCGCCAATGCAGACTCTCTGGCAGCAAACAACTACACAGGTTTGTCTTATCTTGTTTTTTCAGTCTCTGGTAATCAGGGCTTCATTTTTTCCCCTGACAATTTAATATCCAAATTATCTGTGCCTTCTCTTTGTAGATATTGTTTCCTAATAGATTGTCTATTCCAGCCTTAATAACCATTCCTAGGCTTGTCAGAAACTGAGCTTAAGGAAGAGTGTAGCACTTGTATAAATTCAATGTTTTCAAGCATTCAGCCAACACGTAATGAGCATCAGACAGAGAAGGGGGAATAATGGTATCTCAGGCAGAGAAAACAGTATGCACAAAAACTTAGATTTGTTCTTAGAGCAGTAGTGGGGTAGCTGGGGTGCCTTTCATATGAAAACATATGATAGGATGGAAATATGGGCCTTTTTGAGTATGTAATAAACATTTTTGAACCTTCATGTGTCAGGCACTGTACTAGGATTTTTGGATACAAGGATGAATAGAGAATTTTATGAACTAACAGTAGGATGGTGATAGGCTTATAAACTCAAGCTTCATTATAATGTAAATACAGTCATAGAGGTAAACACAGGTTGTTCAGGGAGTGGAGGAGGGGAGTACCAATCATAGCCTGGATGCAAGAAGGGGTAAGATGTCATGAAGAAAGAGAACAGAATGAGAAGCCAAGGGAGGCCAGCACTAAACCCCGAGATGCTCCAGCATTTAAGGGACCAGGGAGATTTTCACAGTGTATGGAGTTTATGGCAATTTAAAGTTGAAACCTATTTGGTCTTTAGAATGCTTTAGAAAAGTGCTTCCTCTTGAAGATTCAGAAAATGATTAAACTACAGTCACCATATTTAGTTGATTTCCCCTATAGAGAGTGATATATTTACATAATAACCTTTGTGTATCTTTGTGACCACACATGAATGAGCCAAAAATATATGGTTTTTGGCTTGAATTAACAGTCATTTATTTAAATACAAGGACACCAAAAGCAAGAGTAATAAAAGAAACATTTGTTTTATCAGACTTCATCAAAATTAAAACTTTTGCATTTCAAAAGCCACCATTGACAAAATGAAAAGGAAGGCCACAAACTGAGAGAAAATGTTTTCAAATCATATAACATCCAATAGTGAACTTGCATTCAGAATATATGAGGGGTATTTACAATTCAATTATAAGAAAACAAATAATGCAATTAAAAAATGAGGGAAAGATATGAATAGTAATTTCACCAAAAGAGATATTGAAATGGTCAATAAGCACATGAAAAGATGCATGACATAATTAATCATGAGGGCAATGCAAATTAAAGCCACAATAAGGTACTACTTCAAACCCACTTGAGTAACTATAATAAACATACATAAATAATCATAAGTGTTGGTGAGGATGTGGAGAAATGAGAATTTTCATATGTTAATAGTGAGAATGTAAAATGGCAAGCTGCTTTAGAAAACAGCTTGCTGTTTCTTAAAAAGATAAACATATTTACAATATGCCCTAGCAAATCAACCCCTAGGATCTACCCAAGAGAAATGAAAACCTATGTCTTGTGCACAGATGTTTATATCCGTATTATTCATGATAGCTCAAAAGTGGAAAAAAATGTCTATCAACTTGTGAATATATAAACAAGTATGGTATATCCATATAATGAAATATAAAGAAATATAAAATATAAAAGGACTGGGTACATAGATGAATCTCAAAAGCATTAAGTGCAAGAAGTCAGATGTAAAAGATCACATGTTGTATGCTTCCATTCACATGAAATGTCTAGAAAAAGGAAATCTAGAGAGAGAGAAAATAGAGTAGTGGTTGCTTGGGACTGGGGGTGTGAACAGGGAGCAACTGAAAATGGGTATGAAAAATTTGGAGGGATGATTGCAATGTTCTAGAATCAGATTATGTGATATCTGCATATCTCTAAACTTACTAAAATCATTAAATTATACACACAAAATGGCTTTATGGTATGTAAATTACACATTAATAAGCCTATTAAAAAACAAACAAAAAGTCAGTTATAAAACATGCCAGGGCTCCTCAAGTGAAAATATCATAAATGAGAATTAAGTAGTTGATTATATTGAAATGGTTATAACAATAGATATTTTGTATGGTTTAATCATAGAAAAATTAACTGAACACTGGAGAGTCTAAACTTAAAAATGAAATGAATTCCTGAAGTTCTAGAATTACCTATCCTTTATTTTGGCATGCTGAATTGTATGTTCATTTCTTTGTATACATATATTGTTCCAGTTTCCTTCAGATTTTTCTTCATGCTTTTGTGTTTTTAACCCTAGAAATATTAAAGGAAGATTTTAATATCAATAAAATGTTAAAAAATAATGAAGCAAGCATTTGCTTCTTGCATAAGATAATTTTGATTACATTTTCATAACCTATTTGAAAGATTTTATGTATAAATACACACACACAATTTGGTTTCAGATGTATGGAATTCCTGAAAATTCTCTAGGCTAACTTAGAAAACATCTCAATATATCTCAAGTTTGATCTATGTTGTAGTAGCAAATATATGTTGTTTATAGTGATTTAACATCTATATTCTAGAATGTTTCCTAGAGCAACTAGAAAAGTGCAATGGAATTTTGTGAGGAAATGCAAGGACCATGAAGTTTTAAAGTACTTATTTCTATGTATGCTATGAGTAGATTAGTTGACTTTTTTTTTAATAACAACTTTTGAAGTGTATACCCATATATACAAGTGTATGGGCTCCATTTTGACAAACTGAACAACTGATTTTTTAATTACAATTCTCAGGTGAAAGATGAATTTGGAAATATTCAGTAAGCAATGAAAAAACTTAATATAAATGTTGCAAAATAATTATAACATTTTGTTACTCTGAGGATTATTAATACTCTTTAACCACCTTAATGTCAGTCACATTCAGTGTTCTGAAATGGAGGTTCTGAGTCAGCCCACGGTGGAGGTGTATTTTTCCTTACCTTATTGTATCATTTTTTAGTTGTCTTATTGGATTTTGAGCATAAGAGTGCACCCGGCATCAGTAAAATCCTCTTAGAGGATTTTGTGAAGGCTTAAAGATTTTCTTGAAGAATATATATAGAAAACTATTTTCTTCAAACAGTTATAAGTTCAGAAGTCATCACCTATAGCAATATAAAACAAGAAACAAACCCTTTAATTTAGTTTTCTATTAACAGAGCAATATGTGTAAAATAATACCTAACATGGCTGCCAAATAGTTTATTGAATTACCTGCTTCTTCTCATTTTGTTTTCTGTGGTTCCACAGTAAACCTTCTGAAGCCTCACAAAAGAGAAACATTTCAACTTCCCAATATCTAAGGAGGTGAGTAGGAAACAGAAAGGGGGCTGATTTTTCTACACTTAAGGGAGAAGGGAGAATTTTCCTGGATCAGGTTTCTATCTTGGTCTGTTTGAATTAGATATTGCCTAGGTACATTCATGTATATTCCAAAAGAATCTCTGAAAAAAATATTTATACCTATAGTGGACAGCTTGGAAAGAAAGGAAGGAAGGAAGAAAAGTTTTATAGTTATATGGTTATAATATTTTATATATGTAGTTATATATGTGTATATATATATAGTTATGTATGTATATATATAGTTATTTGGGTGTAAAATATGTTTGAGAGATTCAGATTTTTTTTTTTTATAAAATAAGCCTATGTTTATAATTATGATCAAACAATGGAGCCACAAAATAGCCAAACTATGGATTTAATATCTTGTCACAATCTGGATTCTAGAAGGTGAAAGTTAACTGGTAATTGTAAAGGTCCTACTTCAAAAATATTTTGATTCAGAAAAGGTAGTATGGATGGTAAAAAGATTTCATAGTTTTATTTTTTTCAGACAGATTTAGTTGGTTTTTATTTTTTCAATAAAGATTTTTTTTTAAGTTGTAGAATAGTAGATTTATAGAAAAGATGCAAAGATAGTAGGGAGTTCCCAAATACCCAACACTCAGTTCCCCTTATAGGACTGTGGTACATTTATCACAAGTAAGGAACCAACATCTGTACATCACTGTTAACTAAAATCCACAGTTTATTCAGGTTTCACTAGTTTTTCCTTAATACGTTTTCTCTGTTACACTTGTCATGTCTTCCAGTCTCTTCTGGGCTGTGATAATTTCTCAGACTTTCCTTGTTTTTGATAACCTTGACAGTTTTGAGGAGTACTGGTTAGGTATTCTGTGAAACATCCCTCAGTTGGGGTGTCTCTGATTTTTTTCTCTTGGTTAGAATGGTGTGATGGGCTCTTGGGAGGAAAACAACAGAGGTAAGTGCCCTTTTCATCAGACATCAGATCATGGGTACATGCAAAGAGCATGACTTGGCACTGATGATCACCTTGATTGCCTTGGTGAGGCAGTGGTTGCCAGGTTACTCCAATGTAAACTACTTTTTCTCCCACTCCATACTCTACTCTTTCATGGTATAGTTATTTAAAAGTATGTTCTTTATGAAGTGGTTTTAGAATGACATTTTATTTCATCTTGCTTTTTGTCTAAGAGCAACATCTTTTTCTGATCTAGTCAGATATATCTAACCATTTACTTAATATGTTCCATGTGTGAGGCTCAATATTGCTTGTCTCTTAAAAAACAAAAGTCAAGATACAATTATGACTCTATTGATTCTCAACATGAATATTTTGATGTCATTTGATTATTTCTCTTCATGATATAGCAATATATGGTTATAAACTTACTCATTCTTTTTTTTTTTTTTTTTTTTTTTTGTACACGGGCCTCTCACTGTTGTGGCTTCTCCCGTTGTGGAGCATAGGCTC
Source organism: Neophocaena asiaeorientalis asiaeorientalis (assembly GCF_003031525.2). Taxonomy (NCBI): domain Eukaryota; kingdom Metazoa; phylum Chordata; class Mammalia; order Artiodactyla; family Phocoenidae; genus Neophocaena; species Neophocaena asiaeorientalis. The sequence goes on from NW_020173616.1 coordinate 332,424, forward strand.
CAGACGTGCAGGCTCAACGGCCATGGCTCACAGGCCCAGCCGCTCCGCGGCATGTGGGATCTTCCCGGACCAGGGTACGAACCCATTTCCCCTGCATTGGCAGGCGGGCTCTCAGCCACTGCGCCACCAGGGAAGCCCCAAACTTACTCATTCTTTAAAGATACTATGCTTGGCCTTTATATTTTGGCTATTGCTCCAGGTTTGTGATAGAGTCTTTTGGCCTAAAGGAGGCATTGAACGGCAATGCTATTGCTGCTCCTGCCACATGACGTAGAACTGGAAGGTGATCCCTGGTAGAATATCAGGTCTTGTGTCCGTGTAGCGCCTCCTCCCACGCGACTGACTAGGATTATCTCAATCGAATCCATCTTTCTGTAATCTCCACAATGGCCCAAGTACCTAGATGTGCTTCCCTGTGTTAAGGTTAGGGCAGTGATTTGACTAATTAATATAAATAGTAATAATTATTTTACAGCTGGTGGGTGCACCCTTTGGAGTGGGTGCACTCCAAGACACATATGTAGAGAATTTGTAATGCATTACCATCAAAAATACAGGCCCACCAGGATAGCTAAACTCATCCTTAACCTACCAAATAAATCTTTCAAGTGACTGACTATAGTGCGCAGGCTCTCAGTGTTTTCTCTGCTTCTCTGGTGCTTTATGCTAATGCAGGAATCCCTCAAGATTTTGAAAGTGCAAGATTTCACTCAGTTTGACAGGTTATCTTTCCTGATTCTGGAGTTGGCTGGTGAGGCCCTTATTTTAACCATTAAACACCTTTGTAATTTTGTTGTTATTGCCTTTGTTTTGCAAGACTACAGCTCAATTACTGCAGTTTAGCCTGTTAAAGTGAGAGGTAGGTAGCATGAGTCTGCAAGATTAACAATATATGTCAGAGGACAGTTAGGGAATGAAGCAAATAACCACTAGTGATTGCTCCTGGAATCAGTTTTATTTTTTTTTAATGGGGGTCGATGTGCAACTCTGGTATTTTTAGGGCCATCAGCAATAGCTTTGACTTGAACGCATTTCTCTTATTTAAACTCTGCTCTGATGCAAGTAATCGATATTGCAGTTTCGGTGAAAAAATCCTTTTTGACAAAAGCTCCAAGATTGATTACCTAGATCAATACCATTTTTAAGAACAATTCATCAAGATTGTATTTAAACAGAGACCATGATGCATTTAAACCATTAATAATACAAATCTTTCCCCCTTCTTTCCTCCTTGTGGATTATCTCTTTTCACCCAGCAGTAGACTTCACAGTAGAGTATAATGTCACACAGTTTTCCAGGCTTTAAAATAAGATGACAGTTCTTCCAAATTGTTGTTACTCTCCTCTCCCCTATTCTTCTCACAGCTTTGTTGTTCCTAATTTGCAAATAAACTATTGTTCTCACAATACTGAGGTTCTGGAATCTCCTGTTTTCTTGGTCTTATAAAAATTGAGAAAAAACATCCTGGAAGAAAATGAAGACAAAGAAATGCAGATCTTTGCTGCAATCAAGCTCTTCCACTTTTCAATCAGCAGCCATTCTAGGGATAAGTGTAATTGTCTTGATAATTCAGGCAAACGCACATTTTTGGCCTGAATGACTATAGTAATTGTGGCTGTGTGGATCCAGTTTAGTGGAGGTTAAAAACTGTCCTTGTGGGCTTCCCTGGTGGCTCAGTGGTTGAGAGTCCGCCTGCCGATGCAGGGGACATGGGTTCGTGACCCGGTCCGGGAAGATCCCACATGCCACGGAGCAGCTAGGCCCGTGAGCCATGGCTGCTGAGCCTGCGCATCCGGAGCCTGTGCTCTGCAATGGGAGAGGCCACAACAGTGAGAGGCCTGCATACCACACAAAAAAAAAAAAAAACAAACCTGTCCTTGTCTAAAAATCATAACAATGAGAATCAGCAACTAGCCATTACTGAAGCTCAGAATGGTTTACTGAAGTCAATTTCCTCCAACATCTTTAAAAATTAAATAATTATCATCTGTCCAGAATGCAAAACTAACCTGGAAGCACTGGGGTGAGAATGGTCCTCCAAACCACTTTTTCTACATTCTTGCTGAAAATATGAGGAAAATGAAAGGTGGAAAATGGGGGAACTGGGCTAGATATAAGTTCTGTAACAACTATCAACTGATAGCTTTAAAATTGCTTCTAACTTTCACACTGATGGGGACATTTGAGACTCTGTTAAAGGCTGAAAGAGGATCCACAGTAATCCCATGGGGGTTGCCTTGGAATTCAGGTGTCATTTTCAAAGCTCTTTCTATATGTCCTTTATCAACTTGTCTTTAGATTGTATTATGTGCAGTGCCAAGGGGGCCAAGAAGTGCTGTATGAAAACTGAGGACATATAACTCAGGACAAGAAAAGGTAAATTGCATGGTGACTTAGGATGGTAAAAGACCCAAAATATAATTGATGCATGAGTTTTTCTTGGCAAGAGATTCACTACAAAAGAGTTTCTAAATTCCAGGTAAAAGTGTTTATCATGAAAGTTCATTTTTAAAGGCATCAGTGAAATTGAGGTCGAGGTGAATTTAGAGAGCATTCTAAGTTGGTGTACTACAAAGTTTCAAAAATAATATTCAGTTCACTTGGATTGTTCTACATGTCCTCTGTGTGGAATTTATTTAGAAGTGAGCTGTACCTGGAAGAAATGGACAAATTCTTAGAAAAGCACAACCTTCCAAGACTGAACCAGGAAGAAATAGAAAATATGAACAGACTGATCACAAGTAATGAAATTGAAACTGAGATTAAAAATCTTCCAACAAATAAAAGTCCAAGACCAGATGGCTACACAGGTGAATTCTATCAAACATTTAGAGAAGAGCTAACTCCCATCCTTCTCAAACCCTTCCAAAAAATTGCAGAGGAAGTAACACTCCCAAACTCATTCTGAGGCCACCATCACCCTGATACCAAAACCAGACAAAGATGTCACAAAAAAAGAAAATTACAGACCAATATCACTGATGAATATAGATGCAAAATCCTCAACAAAATACTAGCAAACAGAATCCAACAACACATTAAAAGGATCATACACCATGATCAAGTGGGATTTATCCCAGGGGTGCAAGGATTCTTCAGTATACACAAATCAATCAATGTGATACACCATATTAACAAACTGAAGAATAAAAACCATATAATTATCTGAATAGATGCAGAAAAAACTTTTGACAAATTCAATACCAATTTATGATAAACACTCTCCAGAAAGTGGGCATAGAGGGAAACTACCTCAACATAATAAAAACTATATATGACAAACCCACAGCAAACATCATTCACAATGATATGAAACTGAAAGCATTTCTGCTAAGATCAGGAACAAGACAAGGAGGTCCACTCTCTCCACTATTATTCCACATAGTTTTGGAAGTCCTAGCCATGGCAATTAGAGAAGAAAAAGAAACAAAAGCAATATGAATTGGAAAAGCAGAACTAAAACTGTCACTGTTTGCAGATGACATGATACTATACATAGAGAATCCTAGAGATGCCACCAGAAAACTACTAGAGCTAATCAATGAACTTGGTAAAGTTGCAGGATACAAGATTAATATAGAGAAATCTCTTGCATTCCTATACACTAACAATGAAAGATCAGAAAGAGAAATTAAGGAAACAATCCCATTCACCATTGCAACAAAAATAATAAAATACCTAGGAATAAACCTAACTAAGGAGGTAAAAGACCTGTACTCAGAAAACTTTAAGACACTGATGAAAGAAATCAAAGATGACACAAAAAGATGGAGAGATATACCATCTCTTCTTGATTAGAAAAATCAATATTGTGAAAATAACTATACTACCCAAAGCAATCTACATATTCAATGTAATTGCTATCAAATTACCAGTGTCATTTTTCACAGAACTAGAACAAAAAATCTTAAAATTTATATGGAGACACAAAAGACCCCAAAGAGCCAAAGCAATATTGAGAAAGAAAAAAAGGGAACCAGAGGAATCAGGCTTCCTGACTTCAGACTATACTACAAAGCTACAGTAATCAAGACAGTATGGTACTGGCACAAAAACAGAATTATAGAGCAATGGAACAGGATAGAAAGCACAGAGATAAACCCACACACCTATGGTCAACTAACCTATGACAAAGGAGGCAAGAATATACAATGGAGAAAAGACAGTCTCTTCAATAAGTGGTGCTGGGAAAACTGAACAGATACATGTAAAAGAATGAAATTAGAACACTCCCTAACACCATACACAAAAATAATCTCAAAATGGATTAGAGACCTAAATGTAAGACCAGATACTATAAAACTCTTAGAGGAAAACATAAGAAGAACACTCTTTGACATAAGTCACAGTAAGATCTTTTTTGACCCACCTCCTAGAGAAATGGAAATAAAAACAAAAATAAACAAATGGGACCTAATGAAACTTAAAAGCTTTTGCACAGCAAAGGAAACTATAAACAAGATGAAAAGACAACCCTCAGAATGGGAAAAAATGTCTACAAATGAATCAATGGACAAAGGATTAATCTCCAAAATATATAAACAGTTCATGGAGCTCAATATTAAAAAAACAACCCAATCAAAAAATGGGTAGAAGATCTAAATAGACATTTCTCCAAAGAAGACATACAGATGGCCAAGAGGTACATGAAAAGCTGCTCAACAGCACTAATTCTTCGAGAATTGCAAATCAAAACTACAATGAGATATCACCTTTCACTGATCATAATGGCCATCAACAGAAAATCTGCAAACAACAAATGCTGGAGAGGGTGTGGAGAAAAGTGAACCCTCTTGCATTGTTAGTGGGAATGTAAATTGATACAGCCACTATGGAGAACAGTATGGAGGTTCCTTAAAAAACTAAAAATAGACTTACCATATGACCCAGCAATACCACTACCTTGCATATAACCAGAGAAAACCATAATTCAAAAAGACACATGCACCCCAACATTCATTGCAGCACTATTTACAATAGCCAGGTCATGGAAGCAACCTAAATGCCCATCGACAGATGGATAAAGAAGATGTGGTACATATGTACAATGGAATATTTATGTACAATGGAATACATATATACAATGGAATATTTCTCAGCCATAAAAAGGAACGAAATTGGGTCATTTGTAGAGATGTGGATGGACCTAGAGACTGTCATACAGAATGAGGTAAGTCAGAAAGAGAAAAACAAATATTGTATATTAACGCATATATGTGGAATCTAGAAAAATGGTACAGATGAACCAGTTTGCAAGGTAGAAATAGAGGCACAGATGTAGAGAACAAACGTATGGATACCATGGGGGGAAGCGGGGGTGGGGTTGGTGGTGGTGGGATGAATTGGGAGATTGCAATTGACATATATACACTAATATGTATAAAATAGGTAACTAATAAGAACCTGCTGTATTAAAAAAATAATAATAAAATTCAAAAAAAAAAAAAAAAGGAAGTGAGCTATAGAAGATTTTCTTGAATGCATGGTGGGTTTACTCATGGCAATTCTGCTTTCCATGGAGGCAAAAGCCACTCTGCTTTGCTTTTGCTTTATCCATCTTCAGTGAAAAACTGTAAGTGAAGTGTCCAGTCCATTAATAATGTTTTCTAGGGCTTTCTGCCATTTATAGATGAGAGTGCAAGTGGCTCTCCTGTGTCCTACACCTAGATTTGATGTCTGTCAGCACAGGGGAAGGTGGATCAAAGTAGGCCTTTGGAATTTCAGTAAGTTTCCTACAGTACCTCCATCGTCACTTTACAGTCTGTCTTCTCTACCCTAATACATTAGCAGTGTTCAAGAAGAAAATTAAACCCAGTAAACTTGAAGATCTAACTGACTTTGTTTAATGATTCATGAACTGGGCAGCATCCCATCTACTAAATAGAAGAGCACTCTGAGGAAGTGTACAAAATGGAAGGATTTTATAGAAACGGGGTGGGACAAAGAGGTTATTAGGGAAATAAAAGATTGTTTCAGGCAAGGTTACCTCCCTAGTGCCGACCTAGAAATTCCAGATACTCCTTTCCTGGGAGAGGTTGAAACTGCAATTACTTCTTGGTTTGATGTCCTGGAGGCATGTGGCTCCACTTTGGGCCTGTTTCTTTATTTTTTTTTTTTCTCTCTCTCTCTCTCCTTTTTTTTTTTGCTTAGACAGTGGCTAACTCAGGAAAGGAAGATTTGTCTTTTGAGAGTTCAGTGTTCCTCTTAAGAGTATTTTTTTTCTTAAAAAGAGTTATAAATTTTTTTCCCAGAAGCATTTAAAAAAATTGGAAAATGCCACAAGCAAGTACACTTATGTTTCTTTACCTGTAACATTTCATATTTGAGGTTCAAAATGTTTTGATATATATATGGTTTTTGAGTCTTAATGGAACAAAGGAAAGCTAGTTTTCTAGAATCTAGGACACTGTTTCTCAAAACTTTACTGCTGAAATGTCTGTAACTTTCTCCCCCTCATTCTCATAGAAAAGACCCATTCCATCCTCCCCAATTATATTTTCATATCTAAGAAACATGTATTTTGCTTATTTTAGAAATATATAATGACTAATATATTTTATATATTAATTATAAATATAAATTATATATAATATAATGATTACATTCTTACTCAAGTTAGATATCATTCACGATCAGCAATTATTTGAAGATATACTTAAGTGGATGCATATCATGCATAGGATGAATTGCTTAACAAAGCTTGCAACTTTTCTTGATGTGGTCCTGTAAGCAGCTCTTTTGCCTCTTTTCTGTTTGTCCATCTGGTTTTCCTCAGACCTTAATTATAAAAATGAGACCACTAGGTAACATTTAACCTAACTCCTGATTTGCTCTACTGAATATATACAATGCCTTGCTTAACCTGTTGATTCCTTTCCTGGATTAGAAGGAGTAAGAATGAAGAATTAAGTAGTTAAAGAATGACTGACTCTCTATTCCCAGCTTCCCCCTTAGCAAATTTGCAGGCAGGATAGCACCCAGTTGCAAGTGGACCACGTAGGCAAGATAACATCCAAAGAAAGATCAGGAGAAATCAGCAGGATTGCGTGCAATGGAAAAGTGACCAAGAATCTGATCTCCTACCTTATTGATTGACTGAGATTATTTCCCTCTTTTCCCTTTAAAAACTTTCATGGCCAAGCAAAATCTTCAGAGTTGGTTTTGGGCCATGGGTCTGCCTTCTCCCCAGGTAGCCAGCTCCCTGGTTAAAGCAACCTCTCCTTTTCCAACCAACACTCGTCTTCTAAGTATTGACTTTTTGAGTGGCAAGCAGCCGAACCTGAGTTGGGTACCAGCCCTTGTTTGCTTTTTCAGGTTGGCTATTTTGAAGCTCCCTTCCCCTACTCCCCACTATTATACTGTTCAGCAGACTGACAGATTCAGCCAGTAAGAAACAATGAGCTCAGATATATTTAAACAGTTTTTTTTTACTTACATAGAGAGCAAAAGCAAGATCATGTCCTTTGTCCCACAGTATGACACCAAAACAAGCTTTTTGCTTCACCCTCCCCCACTTTAGATAGCTTCAGGCTATAAAAGCACTTAGTTCCCCTACACACTCAACCAGTTATACTGAATTACCTCACAGGTCTATTAATTTTCCCTTCTCACTCTTACTTCAGGGTCTTTGTGCATGTCTCTGCCCACAGCTTTACTTTCCTTCACCTCTCTTGGTGGTTTCTGGGATTGACCCTGAGACCTAAATCTCGGATCCTGAAAATAGTTCTAGGTCAAAATCAACTAGTCAATTCATAACAACTGTTGAAATAAATTTCTAGGCCCAAGATGGAGCTGTCCCTGCCTGGGGTGTCACATCAGCAAACCAAACCTGAGAAAATGTTGGCATCCCTATAAATACTCTGCTTGACCAGAAATGCAGTATATTCAGTCAGCCCATCCACAAATGCCAAGTTAACTTTGGTCTTTGTCACCCAAACAAGGTTGACTATGTGGCCCCAGCTAGTCAGATATTCTCTATTTGTTTCTTCCTTTTTCTTTATCCTTTATCATATAAAAACCCCCTGCCTTTTGTTCCATTTTGCAGTTCTTTGAAAGGAGATTGTCCACTTCATGAGTACTAAATAAAGTTTGTCCTCTTTGATAATTTTTAAGTTTTTGGTGATGAGGAATGGGATCTGAAGCTGACTGTTAATGGCCTACAGGACAATGAGATGCACAGGGGAGGTGCCCTTAGAACCCTTTGAGTCCACCGTTCCTCCCATTGTTACCAAGGGCTATGGGTAAGTCATTCTTGTATTTGAGCTTTGCTGCCTTTTGTGCAGCCCTCTGAGCCAAACAAATCTTATTTTAAAAATACTGTTCCCAGAAAGGTACTCAATCCCTGGAAAGGTTCTGGGATACTTATATTGAGAGTCCATGATGGGTGACAACAACTAGGGTACTCACAAAGCCTTCAGGTAAGTCCACAGCCTAAACTACTGAGGGAAAATAAATGAAGAGAAAAAATTCAGAATGTTTTGACCTCAAAATCAAAATCTAAGGTAGAACAAGTCACACTATTAAAAGCCATCAGGGTGTCTGCCACTAAAATCATCCCTTAGTATCTGTGGGGGATTGGTTCTAGGATCCCTTGCAGATACTAAAATCAGTGGATGTTCAAGTCCCTTCTATAAAATAGCATCATACAGTTGGCCCTCCGTATCTGTGGGTTCCACATCCACAGATACGGAGGGCCAACTATACAAAGAAATCTTCTAGTGAAGGGAATAATAGGTCTATTGCTAATGGAAATCTTGGAAGCCAAAGCCGTGAAACTGGTGGGCATGGGTCGAGCACTTAAAAGCTGTTACAGTGCTCATCACCTGACTCTAAGACTCCCGTATTACGATGTTAGTCATGGAACAGGTTAGATTGACACTAGGTCACCCACCAACCTCAAGAAAATTTCTGTGCAATAAAGTATGCTGTAAAACACTACAGAATCCTCAACCTAGCAGCACATCCCTTTTAGGTATTAATTTGGCTTCAAGAGACCCAAGACTTAGCTAAAGAAATGGGATCCTCAAGTTTCAAAGAATTAAATGCATCCCATTATGGCCCACTGCTTATTTTTTTTTTTTTTTTGACCTCCCGGACCAGGGCACGAACCCATGTCCCCTGCATCGGCAGGCGGACTCTCAACCACTGCGCCACCAGGGAAGCCCCCCACTGCTTATTTTATATCTAAGAGTCCTGGAAGCTATAAGTACCTATAAAAACAGCAAAATCTTACAAACACACCCTAGAATTACAATGGCCATTATGGGGGACATTCCAATTAAATAAGATCATTCACTTTAGAAGTGTACTTGAAAGCAAGGGTTCCCAAATCAACAAATATGATAGGATACCTATTTTAATTGGCAGGCAGAAGACTCCAAAATGCTTCAAAATTCCATGGTAGTCCATTGCAAAAGGCTAATGAAAAATTAAAAGCACAAGGAATACCTTAAACAAAAGACCATAAGACTGACATGATTCCTATTACTCCCCTCTATTCTCCTTTACTGAGTACTCATTCTACTAATCCTCTATCAAATTGTCTTTTCACTGTAAAGAGACCACAAGACTAGAAGCAAAAGTCCACCAAGTTAGTAGCCTTACAACTGTAACAGCTCCAAGACCAGAAACCTAAAATACCTGGTCCTCCCCTGTTGGACCCTTCTAGGGGCCTATCATCCAAACACTGGCCCAGAAATTGGTGTCTCATTTGTAATCAACTGGGATACTAGAAAAAGATTGTCCTTGAAGGTTTTTGTCAAATCCTTTCACACCAACTTGAATGCCCCCATATCTACTCCCCATATAGCCCCTCCCCATACAGAACTCAGAGTGATTCTTCAGTAAACTGCTACCCATCATTCCCTTAAACAGCCAAGGGGAAACTAAAATTAAAATTAATGGAAAATCTTGCCAAATTCTGGTAGATACCAGGGCTACACTCTCTACTTTAACCCCCACTGGCTCAGGAGCCTGCAGAGGGGATCCTGGGAAAACTGACAGAAGCCAGTAAAGGGTGAGAATTCTTACCAGTGTCAGTTCTTCTGAATCTGTCTGTGTCTGGTCAAGAACGGAAGGTAAAATTTTGTGTCGTCTCTTCCTTTCCAAATCCAAAATCTTGTGAATTTCATTTTGGGGTTCCCATTGGTTATCAACCCTTTCTCTACCAGGGACAGGTATTGCCTTCCTTTTTGTCTCATTTTGTGTCCTGAGAATTTGGCTTGACTTTCTGCCTGACAGGTTGGTGGCCCCCAAATACAGCCAGACAGAACTGTGGTTGCACTCCATTTACAGCTAGGGCCCTACCAACTGTTGTCACCTCTCAGGGCTATTCTTTAAGTGTCTTTCTTTCTTTCTTTCTTTCTTTCTTTCTTTCTTTCTTTCTTTCTTTCTTTCTTCCTTCTTTCTTTCTTTCTTTCTTTCTTTCTTTCTTCCTTCCTTCTTTCTTTCTTTCTTTCTTTCTTTCTTTCTTTCTTTCTTTCTTTCTTTCTTTCTTTCTTTCTTTCTCTCTTTCTTTCTCTCTTTCTTTCTCTCTTTCTTTCTCTCTCCCTCCCTCCCTTTCTTTCTTTCTTTCTTCTTTCTTTCTTCTTTCTTTTGCCTATCTTTGGAAGTGCCTCTGAATCTTGGGAGGACTGTATCTTTTGCACCTTCTTTGGGGATGCCACTTTCGTACATGGGGTCATTCAATGCTGCCAGGAATATTTCCTGTTTGCATCAACTGAAGCCTGACAAGAAATCTGAAAGGATTTTTTTTTAAAGTATCTCTATGTTCAGAAGTTGGCCAAATTGTAAGCTGATATTCAGAGCCTGATAGGAACATTCTTTAGGCCTTCTCCCCTAATCTAAATGAAGCTATGTACCCAGACGGAAAGAAAAACATTCCGAAGATGAACAGCTCAAAATCTAGAACATAGGAATCTTTTGATTTCTATCATAGTTCAAGATTTCTCTGATATAAAGAAGCAAATTAAAGATAACGTAGTTAGATGGGTGGGTCAGGGCCTTAATATCATTTCAGGTTACAACCCAATTCTTTGAGGAATTAAAAACAACTGTCCTACAAATTGAAGACAACTTGTTTTAAAAATTGAGTCTTTACAAAAACAGAAAAAGCCCACTTATCCTTTTTATCAATCCCCAAACCTCCCCTATTCATCTCAAAAGTCTTGTAGGTATTGTAAAAATTCTGGCCTTAGGAAACAAAAACCCTTCTTGGAGGAACTTGTATTCTTTCTAGGTACTTTTGAGATGTAAATGTTCTACCTTTACATCTAAATGGTCCTCTCTAGGAACCCAGGTAATTCTTTTCAAAAAGAAACAAAAATATAAAAGGGAAAGGCTCTTTGGAAACTAGGTGAATGACAAATCTTAAAAGTCTTTTCCACAATTATTAATAAAATGTGTAAGCCATTTGAGCAAGTAACCTTAACTTATCCCTTCTACCAGAAACATGTTTTGGATCCAACTGTTCTTTTATAAACTACTGAGTTTTGCATTATTATACCCATCCATGGCTAAATTTTTAAAACAAAAGTTATAAGGTCTCTGTTTCTATCTGTATGTTTATCTACATATGTATGTTGTAGATGTGTGATATTTTCCTGCCTTTCGATGGTATTGCCAAATTAAATTGTAAAAAGCTGTATTTAATTGGCCTAAGGAAAATTAAACATTTTATAAATCAAGCATACTCTCAGAAATATAAAACTAACCCAAATATTTTTCAAGTTCATGTGGTTGAGGATAATCTTCAGTAAATAAAAGCTAGTTTAAGTATAATGGTTTAATTAAAACAGGCATATCTTTAGAGCTGTCAAAATTAAATATAATACAGACATACAACATTTTTCTATCTAGTTTTACTAAAAGTCAAGTAAGCTATAACAGAGATAACTGTTATAGAAATTGTCATTAAGAAGCATAATTTAAGATGATGGTTACCTGCTTAATGTCTCATGAAATTTTCACGAGTAATCTAAACATAATTGTTAAGAACAAGTAAATTAAATAAATGTAAGATAAAAGCTTATAAATGAACTTTTCAACAGTAATTATGTTTTATGGTATGTCTACCTAAAAATAGTTTCCAAAATCTTTTTTGTAACTTGAAACCTTAAAGTTACACTGATATAAGTTAAATGATGGATATTCATAGAATATCTAGATTTTTTCCAAGTAAGATAAAATACTGAAACATTAATTACTGAATACCGGTTCATCCACTTTTGGCTTCCTTTCACAGAGGAACTAAAGATATTTGGTTCTATTGGTAAACATGTTCTGTGCCACATTGAAAGATTTAATATAAGGGAGAATATATTCCTGAAATTATGAAATGTATTTATAAATTTGACAATCCACAGGATGCTGGTGTAACAGACAGATCACCATTGCTCACTTCTTAGTTTTCTCTAGGAATTAAGGATGCTAAAAAAAAAAAAAAAGGCAGAGAAGGTTTGTGGAAATGGAATCTTGGGAAAGGAATTTTATATGTGATCAAGCTGGCTAAGATTGGAATGGATTTATCTAATTTTTTAAAAATGAGTTTTAATATCAAAAGTATACTGGTGCAAAATTAGAATTTGGTTTTCTCTCTGTTAAAAGGACAACATTTTCTTAGCTTATTGGTATACTCTTAATAAGAAATTGTAAGCAGAAGTTTTTCTTTACCTTTTAAGTAGTCCATCAGGACAGCAAAGAATTTGTCTTACCAAAATAATTTACCGTGCTTCCCATTGTCTGCATCAGTTCTTTGATTACTTAAGAAAATCCAGTCTTCTCAGTATTAAAAGAGCTAAATTTTGTTCACAGCTATGTAACTTTCTGTGTTTTCCTTCAAAGTGTTTGTCACTTTGGTTAAATGGATATTTATGACAAACTTCCCCCAAATCAAATTCTAAATGGAGTCATTTTGATCTCAAAGTAACTTTGAGATTTCCCAGAGGGTCCTTGGAAAAGCTCAAAGGATTTCTCTTTCATCTTGTAAAAGAGAGATGCTCAACTAATTAGGTTTATTTGGTATGCTAAATTATATGGAAGCATTGCCAAATAAGAAGTGATGATAAACCTTAGGTTATGTGTGTATGGGTACATGTTACTAAATAGGCATTCCAGAAATTGTTTGAAATTTCTAGAAATTTGTCAATACTCTCATTGTCCATTATTATCCTAAATTATTGTATGCCACAGAAATAGCTTTTCCTTATCAAATGAACACTAGTCAGATCTTTAACAATGGGCATTTTAAGTCTTTTTCATTTACATACAGTTATTGTTTTACTCTGATGCTTTTACAAAAGTGAGATTAATGGAAAGGACTCTATCAGATAATCGAACACTGACACTGTTGCCAAATTACAAGGTGTCAAAACTAAGATTACTTATTTCAAAACTGAAGAAGTCTCCAGCTGACATCTGATCCTGTGTAAATGCCAGAGACCCCAAAATCAAATTGACTAAGAGGAGAAGTAGTCGACGTTGAGGTACACTGCTTCTTCTCAAGATGTCAAATTGAGAGCATTTCTTGCTATTCCTCCTTCCCTCTCTGACCATCCTTTTTCTAATTCTTAAACCATGAAAGTCTTTATGATTATTTTGCCTACTTTTTCTTTGCTCTGGTCTGAAAAGATAATGCCATTGTTCACATATCTCAGGCCATTGCAAAGGACCGTAATTCAACCTCCAACTGCCTGTTAAATTTGCTAAGATGCTGGTGATCCTGTAGGTTTTTCTGCCTGTTACAAACATCTCCCTGATTTCCAATGATTGAGTTTTTCTAAAACAAGCTCACTTCTGGAGAAATGGAGACACAGTTACATGAAATACATAAACAGACCAAATGGTTCAGGGAAGTATCCTCCTCTTTGGGATTATTTCTTGACTTGATTCTAACTGGTTTGGGTCATGAGGATCCTGACTCAGGAACACTCATAATTATTACTGTCTCCCTAATACGCTGAATTCTCTCAAAAGTTTTAAATGCATGTGAGTAGCCATTGACCAGCCAGCAGATGGTCACTCTCTGACTGGAACAACAAAAGAAGATAGAAGAATGTAACCAGCTCCAAGAATAGGAGCCTGACATCTCCTCTTGTGAATATTATAATGAGACCTGGAGAGGCAATGTTAACTGAGAGTCACTCTAAGACCGATTTTTTTTCTCCCAGTTTTACTGAGGTATAATTGACATACAGCACTGTATAAGTTTAAGGTGTACAGCATAATATCATGAAATGATTATCACAATAAGTTTAGTGAACATCCATCATCTCATATTGATACAAAATTAAAGAAATAGGAAAAAATGTTTTCCTGATGAGAACTTTTAGGATTTACTCTCTTAACAAGTTTAATATATAACATACAACAGTATTAATTGTATGTATCATGTTGATCATTACATCCCTAGTATTTATTTATCTTATAACTGGAAGTTTGTACCTTTTGACTGCCTTTATCCAACTCCCTCTCCCCCACCCCCCACCTATGGTAATGATAAATCTGATCTCTTTTTCTAGGAGTTTGTTGGTTTACGAAGTATAATTGACCTATAACACTGTATTAGTTCCTGCTACACTACATAGTGACTCGATATTTCTATACTTCTCAAAATAATCACCATGATAAATCTAGTTACAACACGTCACCATACAAAGATATTATATAGTTATTGACTATATTTCCCACACTATACATTTCATACCTATCACTCATTTGTTTTGCAACTGGAAGTTTGTATCTCTTAATCTCCCTATTCTTTCCTCTCTCCACACCTTCCCCTCTGGAAAATACCTGTTTTTTCTCTGAATCTATAACTCACTTTCTGTTTTATTTGTTCATTTATATTATCTTTTAGAGTCCACATATAAGTGAAATCATATAGTATTTGTCTTGCTCTGTCTGACTTACTTCATTTAGCATAATACCATATAGGTCCATCTATGTTGTCACAAATGGCAAGATTTCATCCTTTCTTATAGCTGAGTACTATTCCACTGTGTGTGTATGTGTGTGTGTGTGTGTGTACATACATACATACATATCACATCTTTATCCATTCATCTATTGATAAGCACTTAGTTTGCTTTCATATATTGGCTATTGTAAATAATGTTGCAATGAACATAAGGGTGCATATACCTTTTCAAATTAGTGTTTTCATTTTTCTCAGATAATACTCAGAAATGGAATTGCTGGATCATATGGTAGTTCTATTTGTAATTTTTTGAGGAATCTCCATATGGTTTTCCCTATTGGCTCTACCAATTTACACTCCCACCAACAGTGAATGAGGGTTCCCTTTTCTTCACATCTGCACCAGCACTTGTTGTTTGTTGTCTTTTGGATAATACCAATTCTAGCAGGTGTGAGGTGATATCTCATTGTGGTTTTGACTTAATTTCTCTGATGGTTAGTGATGTCAACCATCTTTTCATGTACCTGTTGGCCATCTGTATGTCTTCTTTGGAAAAATGCCTTTTTATATCCTCTGACCATTTTTTTAATTGGGTTGTTTTTTTGATGTTGAATTGTATGGGTTCTCTGTATATTTTAGGTATATTGTTTGTAAATATCTTCTCCCATTCAGTAGGTGACCTTCTCGTTTTGTTGAGAGTTTCCTTTGCTGTGCAAAAGTTTTTAGTTTAATGTAGTCCAATTTGTTTATTTTTGCTTTTGTTTCCCTTGACTGAGGAGACATACCCAAAAAATATTAGGAAGACTGATGTCAAAGAGTATTCTGCCTATATTTTCTTCCAGAAGTTTTATGGTTTCAGGTATAGCATTTAAGTTTTTAATCCATTTTGAGTCTATTTTTGTATATGGTCTGAGAGAGTAGTCCAGTTTGATTCTTTTGCATGTAAGTGTCTAGTTTTCCCAACACCATTTATTGAAGAGGCTATATTTTCCCCACTGTATATTAAGCCTCCTTTGTCATAGATCAATCACCAAAATAAGTGTGGGTTCATTTCTGGACTCTCTATTCTGTTCCATTGATCTAAGTGTCTGTTTTTGTGCCAGCAGCATACTGTTTTGATTACTGTAGCTTTGTAGTATAGTTTGAAATGAGGGAAAGTGATACCCCTAGCTTTGTTCTTCTGTCTCAAGATTCTTTTGGCTATTCAGAGTCTTTTGTGTTTCCATACAAATTCTAGAATCATTTGTTTTAGTTCTGTGTAAAAATGCCATTGGTATTTTGATAAGGATTGCATTGAATCTGTAGATTGCCTTGGGTAGTATGGACATTTTAATAATATTAATTCTTCTAATCCATGAGCAGGGTATGTCTTTCCATGTTTTAGTGTCATCTTCATTTTCTCTCATCAATGTCTGGTAATTTTCTGAGTACAAGTCTTTTACATCCTTAGTTATATTTATTCTAAGATATTTTATTATTTTGATGTGGTTGTAAATAAGATTGTTTTCTTTTTTTCACATGCAAGATGTATCCTTATTTATTTCTTATTAAAATATAGTTGATATACAATGTTATATTAGTTTCAGGTGTAAAACATGGTGATTCAATATTTTCATAACTTATACTCCTGTTAAAGTTTTTACAAGACAATGGCTATATTTTCCTGTGCTGTACAATATATCCTTGTTATTTATGTATTTTATACATAGTAGTTTGTATCTCTTAATTTCATACCCCTATTTTTCCCCTCACCCCTTCCTATAGAACAAACTATAGAGAACTAGTTTGTTCTCTATATCCATGAGTCTCTTTCATTCTCTTTCAGTTTTGTTATATACATTCATTTGTTTTATTTTTGAGATTCCACATATAAGTGATACTGTACAGTATTTGTTTTTCTCTGCCTGACTTATTTTGCTAAGCATAATAATCACTATATCTGTCCATGTTGTTGCAAGTGGCAGAATTTTATTCTTTTTTAATGCTGAGTAATATTCCAGTGTGTGTGTGTGGGGGGGGTGTGTGCGTGCGTGTACACCATTTCTTCTTTATCCTTTCACCAGTTGATGGACACTTAGGTTGTTTCCATGTCTTGGTTATAATAAATAATGATGCAATGTACATGGAGGTGCAGATATGCCCTCAAGATTGTGGACAATGATGCAATGAACATGGAGGTGCAGATATGCCCTCAAGATTGTGATTATGTTCTCATCAGATGTATACCCAGAAGTGGAATTGCTGGATCATATGGTAGTTTTATTTTTAATTTTTTGATGAACATCCATAGTGGTTGCACCAACTTACATTCCCACCAACAGTGTGCAAGTGTTCCTTTTTCTGCACATCCTTGCCAACATTTGTTATTTATAGACTTTTTGATGATAGCCATTCAGACAGGTGTGAGGTGATATTTTATTGCTTTGATTTGCATTTCTCTACTAATTAGTGATGTTGAACATCTTTTCATGTGCCTGTTAGCCATCTATATGTCTTCTTTGGAAAAATGTCTATTCTGGTCTTCGGCCCATTTTTTTGATTGGGTTGTTGCTGTTGTTGTTTTGATACTGCATTTTATGAGCTATTTATATATTTTTGATATTAACCCGTTATCTGTCATATCATTTGCAAATATTTTCTCCCATTCGGTAGGTTGTATTTTCATATTGTCGATGGTTTCCTTTGCTGTGCAAAGGCTTTTAAGTTGAATTACATCTTATTTGTGTACTTTTTTTTCACTTAAGAGACAGATTCCAGAAATATTGCTACTATTTATGTCAGAGTGTTCTGCCTATGTTCTCTTCTAGGAGTTTTATGGTTTCAGGTCTTACTTTTATGTCTTTAATCCATTTTTAGGTTATTTTTGTATAGGATGTGAGGAAATGTTCTTATTGTTTTACATGTACCTGTCCAATTTTCCCAGCACCTAAATGAAGAGGCTGTCTTTTTCTCATTGTATATTCTTGCATCCTTTATTTTAGATTTATTGACCATAGGTGTGTGGGTTATTTTCTGGGCTCTCTATTCTGTTCCATTGATATATGTGTCTATTTTGTGCTAGTACCAAGATGTTTTGATTACTGTAACATTGTAGTATAGTTTGAAATCAGGGAACATGATACCCCCAGCTTTGTTCATTTTTCTCAAGATTGCTTTGGCAATTCAGGGTCTTATGTGGTTCCATAAAAATTGTAGAGTTATTCTAGTTCTGTGAAAATTTGCATGGGTATTTTGATTGAGATTGCATTAAATATATATTTGCTTTGGGTAATATGGACTTTTTAACAATATTTATTCTTCCACTCTGAGAACATGGGATGTCTTTCCATTTCTTTGTGTCACCAGTTTCCTTCACAAATATTTTAGTTTTCAAAGTATATGTCTTTCACTTCCTTGGTTAAGTTTATTCCTAAGTTATTATTATTATTTTTTTGATGTGATTTTAAACAGGATCATGTTTTTGCTTTCTCTTAGTAATAGTTAATTATTACTGTATAGAAAAGCAACAGATTTCTTTATACCAATCTTATATTCTGCAACTTTACTGAATTCATTTATTAGTTCTAATAATCTTTTGGTGGAGAATTTAGGGCACTCTATAGAGAGTATCCTGTCATCTGCAAATAGTGAGTTTTACCTCTTCCCTTCCACTTTGGATACCTTTTATTTCTTTTTCTTGTCTGATTGAGGTGGCTAGGACTTCCAATACTATGCTAAATAGACGTGATGAGAGTGGGCAACCTTGTCTTGTTCCTGAGTTTCAGATTTTCACCACTAAGTATGATGTTGACTGTGGATTTGTTGTAAACAGCCTTTATTATGTAGATATGCTCCCTCTATACCCACTTTGATGAGAGTTTTTATCATGAATAGATGCTGAATTTTGTCAGATGCTTTTTCTGCACTTAATAAGATGATCATGTGATTTTTATCCTTTTTTTTTTGTTAATGTGGTACATCCCATTGACTTGCAGATATTGAACTGTTCTACCATCTTTGGAATAAATCTCACTTGATCATGGTATATGAAACTTTTAATGTACTGTTGGCCTTGATTTCCTAATATTTTGTTCAGTATTTTTGCATCTATGTTCATCAGTGATATTGGCCTGTAATTTTTGTGTGTGTGTGTGTCTTTGGTCTTGTTTTGGTATCAGGGTGATACAGGTTTTGTAAAATGAGTTCAGAAGAATTCCTTCCTTTGCAGTTTTTTGGAATAGTTTGAGAAGGATAGGTGATACCTTTTCTCTAAATATTTGGTGGAATTCACCTGTGAAGCTATCTGGTCTTGTACTTTTGTTTCTTGGGATCTTTTAAAATTACCAATTCAATTTCATTACTGGTAATTAGTCTGTTCATATTTTCTATATCTCCCTGGTTCAGTCTTGGGAGATTGTACATTTCAAGGAATTTTTCCATTTCTTATGGATTGTACATTTTATTGGCATATAATTGTTCCTAGTAATCTCTTATGATCATATGAATTTCTGTGGTGTTGGTTGTAACTTCTCCTTTTTCATTTCCGATTTTATTGATTTGGGCTCTCTCTTTTCTTGATGAGTCTGACTGAAGGTTTATCAATTTTGTTTATCTTTTCAAAGAAACAGTTCTTACTTTCACGGATCTTTCTGTTGTTTGTTTTTAGTCTCTAATTCATTTATTTCTGCTCTAATCTTTGGGATTTCTTTCCTTCTACTAACTTTGGGTTTTGTTTGTTCTTTTTTATCTGGTTCCTTTTGGTGTAGGGTTAAGTTGTTTATCTGAGATTTTTTTCTTTCCTGAGGTATGCTTGTATTGCTATAACCTTTCCTCGTACAACTGTTTTTACTGTGTCCCATAAATTTTGGACTATAGTGTTTCATTTTCATTTGTCTCCAGATTTTTAAAATTTCTTCTTTGATTTCTTCAGTGATCCATTGGTTGCAGTTTTTTCTTTTAGTTGATTTTTATTCTTATAATGTTGTGGTTGGAAAAGATGATTGATATGACTTTAATTTTCTTAAATTTACTGAGACTTTTTTTGTGACCTAGCATGTGATCTATTTTGGAGAATGTTCCAAGTGCACTTGAAAAGAATATATATTCTGCTGCTTCGGGATGGAATGTTCTATATACATCTTTTAAGTTCATCTGATCTAATGTGTCATTTAAGGCATATAGTTCCTTATTGATTTTCTTGCTGCATGATCTGTCCATTGATGTAAATGGTGTGTTAAAGTCCTCTACTATTTTTGTATGACTGTTGTTTTCTCTACTGTTTGATATTTGCTTATGTATTTAGGTGTTCCTATGTTGGGTTCATATATATTTACAATTGTTATATCTTCTTCTTTGGATTGATCCCTTGATCATTATATAATGTCCTTCTTTGTCTCTTATTACTGTCTTTGTTTTAAAATCTATTTGGTTTAAGTATTGCTATCCTGTATTTCTTTTAATTTACATTTGCATGGAATACCTTTTTCTATCCCCTCACTTTCAGAATATTTATGTCTGTAGATCAGAAATTAGTCTTGTGTAGGCAGCATATATACAGGTCTGGTTTTTGTATACATTCATCCACCCTATGTTTTTGGTTTGGCGCATTTAGTCCATTTATATTTAAAGAAATTGTTGATTCCAAAGTATTTTTTGCCATTTTGTTAATAGTTTTGGGGTTGTTTTTATAGTTTTTAAATTTCTTCTTCTTATGCTCTTTCCCTTGTGATTTGATGACTTTTAGTGTTATGTTTGGATTCTTTTCTCTTTTCTCCATTCATATGTATTATAGATTTTGGTTTGTGGTTACTATGAGGTTGTATATAACTCTATACATGATTATTTTCAGTTGCTGATCCCTTAAATTCAAACACATTATAATAACCCTGCATTTTTTACTCCCCCCTCAACTTTTACTGTTTCTGGCATCATATTTTACAACTTTTCTCTCATGTATCCATTATCTTCTTATTATGGATATAGATGATCTTACTCCTTTTTTTTTTGATCTTATTACTTTTGTCTTTTAACATTTTTACTAGCTTTATACATGGTTGATTTACTAACTTTACTGTATATTTGTCTTTAGCAGAGAGATTTTTCTCTTTGTAATTTTCATATTTGTAGTGGTGATATTTTTTTCCTCTTAGAGATGTCCTCTTCATATTTCTTGTAATGCTGGTTTGGTGGTGCTGAACTCTTTCAGCTTTTGCTTTTCTGTAAAACATTTTGTTGTTGTTTGTTTTTCTTTTTTTAAGTTATTTATTCATTTTCTTATTAGTCATCCATTTTATACACATCAGTGTATACATGTCAATCCCAATCTCCCAATTCATCACACCACAATCCACACCCCCCGCCGCTTTGCCCCTTGGTGTCCATACGTTTGTTCTCTACTTCTGTGTCTCAATTTTTGCTCTACAAACCAGTTCATCTGTACCATTTTCTAGGTTCCACATATATGTGTTAATATATGATATTTGTTTTCCTCTTCCTGACTTCACTCTGCATGACAGTCTCTAGATGCATCCACGTTTCTTCAAATGACCCAATTTCGTTCCTTTTATGGCTGAGTAATATTCCATTGTATATATGTACCACATCTTCTTTATCCATTCACCTGTCAATGGGCACTTAGGTTGCTTCCATGACCTAGCTATTGTAAATAGTGCTGCAATGAACATTGGGGTGCATGTGTATTTTTGAATTATGGTTTTCTTTGTGTATATGCCCAGAAGTGGGGTTGCTGGGTCATATGGTAATTCTATTTTTAGTTCTTTAAGGAACCTTCATAGTGGCTGTATCAATTTACGTTCCCACCAACAGTGCAAGAGGGTTCACTTTTCTCCAAAACCTCTCCAGCATTTGTTGTTTGTAGATTTTCTGATGATGCCCATTCTAACTGGTGTGAGGTGATCTATCATTGTAGTTTTGATTTCCATTTCTGTAATAATGAGTGATGTTAAGCAGCTTTTCATGTGTTTCTTGGCCATCTGTATGTCTTCTATGGAGAAATGTCTATTTAGGTCTTCTGCCTATTTTTTGATGGGTTGTTTTTTTAATATTGAGCTACATAAGCTGTTTATATATTTTGGAGATTAATCTTTTGTCTGATGATTCGCTTGCAAATATTTTATCCAATTCTGTAGATTGGCTTTTCATCTTGTTTATGGTTTCCTTTACTGTGCAAAAGCTTTTAAGTTTCATTATGTCCCATTTGATTATTTTTGTTTTTATTTCCATTACTCTAAGAGGTGGATCAAAAAATATCTTGCTGTGATTTATGTCAAAGAGTGTTCATCCTATGTTTTCCTCTAAGAGTTTTATAGTGCCCAGTCTTACATTTAGGTCTCTATTCCATTTTGAGTTTATTTTTGTATATGGTATTAGGGAGTGTTCTAATTTCATTCTTTTACATGTAGCTGTCCAGTTTTCCCAGCACCACTTATTGAAGAGACTGTCTTTTCTCCATTGTATATCTTTGCCTCCTTTCTTGTAGATTAGTTGATCATAGGTGTGTGGGTTTATCTCTGAGCTTTCTATCCTGTTCCATTGATCTATATTTCTGTCTTTGGGCCAGTACCATATTGTCTTGATTACTGTAGCTTTGTAGTATAGTCTGAAGTCAGGGAGTCTGATTCCTCCAGCTCCCTTTTTTCCTCTCAAGACTGCTTTGGCTATTTGGGGTCTTTTGTGGCTCCGTAAAAATTTTAAGATGATTTGTTCTACTTCTGTAAAAACTGCCATTGGTAATTTGATAGGGATTGCATTGAATCTGTAGATAGCTTTGGGTAGTATAGTCATTTTCACAATACTGATTCCTCCAATCAGAGAACATGGTATATCTCTTCATCTGTTGGTATCATCTTTAATTTCTTTCATCAGTGTCTTATAGTTTTCTGCATACAGGTCTTTGGTCTCCCTAGGTAGGTTTATTCCTAGGTATTTTATTCTTTTTCTTGCAGTGGTAAATCGAGTGTTTCCTTAATTTCTCTTTCAGACTTTTCATCATTAGTGTATAGGAATGCAAGATATTTATGTGCATTAATTTTGTATCCTGCAACTTTACCCAACTCATTGATTAGCTGTAGTCATTTTCTGGTGGCATCTTTAGGATTCTCTATGTATTGTATCATGTCATCTGCAAACAGTGACAGTTTTACTTCTTCTTTTCCAGTTTGTATTCCTTTTATTTCTTTCTCTTCTCTGATTGCCGTGGCTGGGACTTCCAAAACTAAGTTGAATAACAGTGGTGAGAGTGGACATCCTTGTCTTATTCCTGATCTTAGAGGAAATACTTTCAGTTTTTCACCGTAGAGAATGATATTTGCTGTGGGTTTGTCATATATGGGCTTTATTATGTTGAGATAGGTTCCCTCTATGCCCACTTTCTGGAGAATTTTTATCATGAATGAGTGTTGAAATTTGTCCAAAGCTTTTTCTGCATCTATTGAGATAATCATGTGGTTTTTATTCTTCAGTTTGTTAATATGGTGTATCACATTGATTGATTTGCATATATTGAAGAATCCTTGCATTTCTGGGATAAATCCCACTTGATCATGGTGTATGATCCTTT
>NW_020173616.1:356075-356221 GCF_003031525.2 Neophocaena asiaeorientalis asiaeorientalis
TTGAGAAGAAAGTGTAATCTGCTGGTTTTGGATGGAATGTCCTGTAAATATCAATTAAATCTCTCTGGTCTGTTGTGTCATTTATAGCTTGTGTTTCCTTATTATTTTTCATTTTGGTTGATCTGTCCATTAGTGTAAGTGAGGTG
>NW_020173617.1:0-224 GCF_003031525.2 Neophocaena asiaeorientalis asiaeorientalis
GCTTATTCTTCCAAGCACTTAGCAAATATAAACCGTTTGACAATCGTGAGGACATCTACACACAGTCCTACCTTCATTTGCACATTAAAAGAGGAGAATTGGGAAGAAATGTCACACGGCGTGCCAGTGGAGACAGACGGAAGCCCCTCACTGAAAAGGCTTTATCCACAGGCCCACCCACGGCCCCTGGACCTCTCTGAGTCGGAGAAGTGAAGCAGGCCAGC
>NW_020173617.1:248-470 GCF_003031525.2 Neophocaena asiaeorientalis asiaeorientalis
CAAAAGGAAGAGACCAGAACTTGGGATGACCGAGGCCTCCATCTTCCCTTGTAATGTTTGCCCCAGGCAGAAACTGATGGTCCCTAACTTGTGCGGGGCATTGGGATGGTAGAGAAGTTGGTAGGGGGGGTGAGGGGAATCTTGCCTCCCCAGCTTTGCCATATATTGGGAAGTGTTGTGTGCGTGTTAGGGAGAATTGTTAGGGAGAATAAAGCCTGTCTT
>NW_020173618.1:0-203 GCF_003031525.2 Neophocaena asiaeorientalis asiaeorientalis
GACTTCTGACACCCTCTCCAATCCTTGACAGAGGTTGAGCTGGATAAGAAACAGTCCGAGACAAGAGCAGACATTTCATTCTTCTCTCGGAGCCCAGGACTGGGGGAAGGGAGGCCAGAAAAACAGTTACTGACCTCAGTTCCCTGACTCCTGTTTGACCCTGGGCAAGTCCTATCCATTCTGGAGGCTTCAGAGAGAAGGAG
>NW_020173618.1:262-504 GCF_003031525.2 Neophocaena asiaeorientalis asiaeorientalis
AACCGTAACCCCCTAACAACCCTAGCCCCAGACCCCGAGACCCTCGCCCCTGACCCCTAAACTCTAATCCCTGACCCTTTAACCACAACCCTCTACCATGACTCTCCAACAATGACCCATAACCCTAAACCGTGACCCCGGAACCCTCAAACTCACTCAGCCCCAGGCCTAAAGCCTAGCCTAGTAGGTACCGAGAAAGGACTCTATGAACTCTCAAATAAACCAAGGAATTAAATCTTCCC
>NW_020173619.1:0-283 GCF_003031525.2 Neophocaena asiaeorientalis asiaeorientalis
CACTCTTTCTCTCCTTTCCACTTAACAATTCTCTATTGAGGACTCACAAGGTACTGTTCAAACACATGGTGCTGTTCTAACACATGGTGATACATCACTGAGAAAAACAGATGACGTTCCTTCCCTCAAGAGCTTACATTTCTGTCATAGGCCTATTGGCAATATTTTCTCAATCTTCAACCATGTCCATTCCTTTGTTGTTGGAAATCACTTTCCTGGACACAGGTTCAATCTTTATTGGTTGCCTAGAGTGTTGCTCCTAGAACACTCCTTTACCAAACCC
>NW_020173619.1:729-799 GCF_003031525.2 Neophocaena asiaeorientalis asiaeorientalis
TGCTTTGTAGTCAAACCATCTCCCCCATTCCAAACCTCTGATAACTGGTGATCTGTTTCCCATCCCTATA
>NW_020173620.1:0-497 GCF_003031525.2 Neophocaena asiaeorientalis asiaeorientalis
AAAAACCATATGAGCATCTCAATAGACGCAGAGAAAGCTTTCTTCAAAATTCAACACCCATTTATGATGAAAACCCTGAAGAAAATAGACATAGAAGGAACTTTCCTCAACATAATAAAGGCCATATATGACAAGCCCACAGCCAACATCATCCTCAATGGTGAAAAACTGAAAGCATTTCCACATCCACTAAGATCAGAAACAAGACAAGGTTGCCCACTCTCACCACTGTTATTCAACATAGTTTTGGAAGTTGTAGCCACAGCAATCAGAGAATAAAAGGAAATAAAAGGAATCCAAATCGGAAAAGAACAAGTAAAGCTGTCACTGTTTGTAGATGACATGATATTATACATAGAGAATCCTAAAGATGCTACCAGAAAACTACTAGAGCTAATCAATGAATTTGGCAAAGTTTCAGGATACAAAATTAATGCACAGAAATATCTGGCATTACTGTACACTAATGATGAAAAATCTGAAAGTGAAATCAAGAA
>NW_020173621.1:0-852 GCF_003031525.2 Neophocaena asiaeorientalis asiaeorientalis
AAGAATCTGCCTGCCAACGCAGGGGTCATGGGTTCGAGCCCAGGTCAGGGAGGTTCCCACATGCCGCGGAGCAGCTATGCCCATGCGCCACAACTACTGAGCCTGCAGGCCACAACTACTGAAGCCCGTGTGCCTAGAGCCGGTGCTCCAAAACAAGCACAGCAAGAGAAGCCACCGCAATGAGAAGCCCGCGCACCGCAACAAACAGTAGCCCCCGCTCGCCACAACTAGAGAAAGCCCGCACATAGCAACGAAGACACAACACAGCCAAAAATTAATTAATTAATTAATTGTTTTTAAAAAGTACTATATCATTCTGTACAACTTCTCTGGGAAGAACAGAGAGATGGCGTGGTAGAGTGAGAAAGACCAATATTTAGTGCACATCTCTCATGCAGGTGCTCTGTGGGCTCAGATACATTTATCCCCACTTTATAAAGGAGGAAATAAGCTCATAGAGGTTTAGTAATTTTCCCAAAGCCAAACAGCTATTGAGTGGCAGAAACAGGATCTGAACCAAGTCTGTTACCTTCAAAGCCTAAGTCCTCATCACAACAAAACTCAATTAATATTTACATTTATCGAATTACATTGAAAACTGGGGAGTTCTTGGCACAATCCCGAATAAGAGTGAGAAAGAAAGAAACAGCATTGTTCCTACAGTCAACCAAAATTTTTGGAGCAGCTGCTAGATGCCTGGCCCTTTTTGGGGTTCAGCAGTGATCAAGACAGGAAGAGTCCAGCTTTCAATGAACCATGTAGTGGGGAGGAGAGATGGGTGCAACTTGGGTGAGGGATTTTACCTTGCTGAGCCTCTGTTTTCTCATCTGGAAAATGGGACGGGTGTTCCTC
>NW_020173622.1:0-762 GCF_003031525.2 Neophocaena asiaeorientalis asiaeorientalis
TGCGGGAGGCTGAGGGCCCACTCCAGGCTGGTTGGGCGGGGAATGGCCCGGGACGAGGGGGGAGGAGGGAAATGGCAGCAGAGCCGTGGGTCTGGTTTCCTGGCTCTCAGAGCTGTGTCCCTTATATGCTGAAGCCATGTCTGGGACCACTAAGGGCACTTGGGGACTGGGAGTGTCCCCAGGATCTGGCTCTGTTTGCTTTGGCCTGGGGGAGGTGCCAGTGGCTGTCCCCCTTGCCAACTCCAAGGGACAGAGAGGGAGCACTGACCCTAGACACAAAGATGAGAGAGGTTCAGAGAGAAAGGGAGGCCCCGGTCTTGGCCTTTGGCCCCGGAGAGGATGCTTCTCAGGACTGCACGGTCAACCTTGTTATTGCCTGAGATGGTGGGAACTGTGCTTTTGGAGAGAGGAGGAGAGAAGAGGGATCTGGTGTTGCATCCCTGTCATCCAACTGACCCCAAATCTCCAACACCTAGCCATAAGGTTACTGTGGCTCAGCGTGACACCAGGTGCGTTGGGCTGTCCGGCCCTTTGCACTGGACTTTTTTCCACTGGAGGAGCGTTGGTGAGCCTCAGGACTCGGGGAGCACTGGCTCCACCTTTGAGTGGACAGCCCACCCTGTGCTGAGGGCTGGCAGGAGGCACCAGGCAGAGGGGACGCGCTCACAGGGAGGTCTCCCGCACAGCTGGTCCCCTCGCCCCCATACCCAGACTCCCCCTGTATCGGCAACCCTCGATTTACTCAAAACATTTACAGAGTGC
>NW_020173623.1:0-1559 GCF_003031525.2 Neophocaena asiaeorientalis asiaeorientalis
GGCCGCGGCGGGCGGAGGCAGCTGCCCCAGACCCCGCTGACGCTCCGTCCCAGCGTCGCCTATAAGACGGCCAATTCCTCGCCCGTCCACTTTGCTGGGGCTCAGACCAGCCTCCCTGCCTTCTCCCCCAGCCGGCTTAGCCGTAGCCTTTCAGAACACAACACCCTGCTACAGAGAGAGCCCCTCAGCCAGCCCCTGGCCCCCAGCTCTCGGATCGGCTCCGACCCATACCTGGGGCGGCATCTGGACAGCGAGGCTGCTGCCCGCACCCAGCCTGAGGACACGCTCACCTTCGAGGAGGCCGTGGCCACCAACTCGGGCCGCTCGTCCCGGACTTCCTACGTGTCCTCCCTGACCTCCCAGTCGCACCCCCTCCGCCGGGTGCCCAACGGCTACCACTGCACTCTGGGGCTCAGCTCTGGCGGGGACGGCCGGGTGCGGCACAGCTACCACCACCCCGACTAAGACCACTGGTGCTAGCCGCACCGCGACCGGCGGGCGCGTCCCAGGTGATGAGTTTTATCATCCGCGCTGGGCTCCGGGGGCGCTCGGGCGCTGAGGCGGGGGCCGCAGCCCCGGGAGGAGAGCCTCGCCCCTGTGTCTCCTTCCTCGCGCTGGGTAGAGCGGTTTGTAGAGGGATGTGGCTCCCCCTCTACCCCTCCCGCGCTGCCTCCCTGGGTCTCACAGCTCAGAGCCTACACAGGACGCGGCTGTGTGTGCTGAGCGGCACTGGGTGAAGGACCCAGCATCCGAGGTGTGTCCTGGGAACGTTTTGCAGGAGGTCTGAATCTTGTGCGGATCATCCTTCATCCAAACGTGTGGTGCAGAGGAGCGGGCGAGACCTCAGGACAGAGTCGGTGGTAAACCGAGCAGGTCTCGTCAGCCCCCACACACCAACAGTCCGGTGGCGCCCTTCGTACCTAAAATGGCAAATAGGCACTAGAAACACACGCAGATGCTCTGTCCTCTCCCAGACACAGTCAGCCCCGACAGGGACCAAATCTGGACAACGTTCTTGCTGTTGGTTTTGATTTTCAGTCACGACACCCTTCACTCGTTTGTTGACTCTATATACTTGATCAGAAAATAAAAATAAAAAACCAGAATAACGGGGAAGGGAATGTTAACATGACTGGAAAACATGAAACCTATAGGAGGACCTCAGCCTCTCAGGATGTGTGTTCTCAGCTTGCTCGAGGACATGCTCTGTGTCCAGTCCAGGCGGCCGACCAGACCACCCCGGCTCCCGCGGCTCTCGACCAAGTGCCTGACCTCCTAGCCCCTCGCGCAGGCTCCCGGGGGTGGGACGGGAGGCCTGTGTGGACTGCGAGTGGGCTTTGTGGAAACTGCTCCAAACAGCAACTGAGTAGAAAGCGGATGTAATGGAGAACGTGCAGAAAACATCCAGTAGGTCCGTCGCAGTTGGAATGAAGCGGCCGTTTGCCCTTTTTCCTCGAACCAGTAGAGGCTGCCGGGCATGTGTAGCATGGCCCGCGTGGGCCGGTCAGTCTTTAATTCCAAACAGCAACTGAGTAGAAAGCGGATGTAATGGAGAACGT
>NW_020173624.1:0-191 GCF_003031525.2 Neophocaena asiaeorientalis asiaeorientalis
GCTTTTGACAAAATTCAACACCCATTTATAATAAAAACTCTTCAGAAAGTGGGCATGGAGGGATCCTACCTCAACGTAATAAAGGCCATGTACGACAACCCCACAGCCAACATCATTCTCAATGGTGAAAAACTGAAAGCATTTCCTCTAAGATCAGGAACAAAACAAGGATGTCCTCTCTCACCACTATT
>NW_020173624.1:614-801 GCF_003031525.2 Neophocaena asiaeorientalis asiaeorientalis
AATGACTATACTACCCAAAGCAATCTGCAGATTCAATGCAATCCCTATCAAATTTCCAATGGCATTTTTTACAGAACTAGAACAAAAAATCTGAAAATTGTATGGAGACACAAAAGACCCCGAATAGCCAATGCAGTCTTCAGGGCAGAAAACAGAGCTGGAGGAATCAGACTCCCTGACTTCAGAC
>NW_020173625.1:0-222 GCF_003031525.2 Neophocaena asiaeorientalis asiaeorientalis
AACTTAAAAGCTTTTGAACAGCAAAAGAAACCATAAACAAGGCAAAAAGACAACCCTCAGGCAAAGGATTAATCTCCAAAATATACAGACAGCACATGGAGCTCAATATCAAAAAAACAAACAATCCAGTCAAAAAATGGGCAGAAGACCTAAATAGCCATTTCACCAAAGAAGACATACAGATGGCCAAGAGGCACATGAAAAGATGCTCAACATCACTAA
>NW_020173626.1:0-601 GCF_003031525.2 Neophocaena asiaeorientalis asiaeorientalis
TTTTGGAAGAGTTTGAGAAGGATAGGTGTTAGCTCTTCTATGAATGTTTGATAGAATTCGCCTTTGACGCACTGTGGTCCTGGGCTTTTTTTTTGGAAGAGTTTTAGTCACAGTTTCAATTTCAGTGCTTGTGATTGCTTTTTTCATATTTTCTATTTCTTCCTGATTCAGTCTTGGCAGGTTTTGCTTTCTAAGAATTTGTTCATTTTTTCCACTTTGTCAATTTTATTGGTATAGAGTTGCTTGTAGTAATCTCTCGTGATCTTTTGTGTTTCTGCAGTGTTATTTTTCCCTTCTCCTTTTCCATTTCAAATTCTATTGATTTGAGTCTTCTCCCTTTTTTTCTTGATGAATCTGGCTAATGGTTTATCTATTTTGTTTAACGTCTCAAAGGGCCAGCTTTTAGTTTTATTGATCATTGCTATCATTTCCTTCATTTGTTTTTCATATATTTCTGATCTGATTTTTATGATTTCTTTCGTTCTGGTAACCTTGGTGGTTTTTTGTTCTTCTTTCTCTAATTGCTTTAGGTACAAGTTTAGGTTGTTTATTCGAAATGTTTCCTGTTTCTTAAGGTGGGCTTGTATTGCTATAAACTTCC
>NW_020173626.1:666-808 GCF_003031525.2 Neophocaena asiaeorientalis asiaeorientalis
CATTTGTTTCTAGGTATTTTTTTATTTCCTCTTTGATTTCTTCAGTGATCACTTCGTTATTATGTAGTGTATTGTTTAGCCTCCATTTGTTTGTATTTTCTCTAGATCTTTTCCTGTAATTGATATCTAGTCTCATAGCATT
>NW_020173627.1:0-192 GCF_003031525.2 Neophocaena asiaeorientalis asiaeorientalis
TAAATGTTTGATAGAATTCACCTGTGAAGCCATCTCGTCCTCAGCTTCTGTTTGTTGGAAGATTTTTAATCATACTGTCAATTTCAGTGCTTCTGATTGGTATGTTTATATTTTCTATTTCTTCCTGGTTCAGTCTCGGAAGGTTGTGCTTTTCTAAGAATTTGTCCGTTTCTTCCAGGTTGTCCATTTTAT
>NW_020173627.1:225-444 GCF_003031525.2 Neophocaena asiaeorientalis asiaeorientalis
TTTTTTTTATTTCTGCAGTGTCAGTTGCTACTTCTCCTTTCTCATTTCTAATTCTATTGATTTGAGTCATCTCCCTTTTTTTCTTGATGAGTCTGGCTAATGGTTTATCAATTTTGTTTATCTTCTCAAAGAACCAGCTTTTGGTTTTATTGATCTTTGCTATTGACCTTTATTTCTCTTTAATTTATTTCTGTTCTGATCTTTATGATTTCTTTCCTT
>NW_020173628.1:0-1469 GCF_003031525.2 Neophocaena asiaeorientalis asiaeorientalis
AATTTGGAAGGATGTTTTCTTGCCTAATTTCTCTGGCTAGACCTTCCACTACTTTGTTGAATAGAAGTGGTGAAAGTAGGCAGCCATGCCTTACTCCTGATGTGAGAGGAAAAGTGTTCGCTTTTTCACCATTGAGTGTGAGATTTGCTGTGGAATTTTCATATATGGCTTTTATTATGTTGAGGCAGATGTTTTCTATTCCTAGTTTGAGTGTTCTTATCATTGAAGGGTAATGAAGTTGGTGAATGCTTTTTCTGCATCAACTGAGATCATTATGTGCTTTTCCCCTTTATTTTCTTACTGTGGTGTATCACATTGATTGATTTTTATATGTTGAACCATTCTTTCATCCCAGTTATAAATCCCACTGGTCATGGTGTATAATCCTTCTAATATGCTGCTGAATTCAATTTGCTAGTATTCTGATGAGAATTTTTGCATCAATGTTCATAAGGGATATCGGTCTGCAGTTTTCCTGTCGTGTCTTTTTTCTGGCTTTGCTATAAGGATAATTGTGGCCTCATAGAATGAGTAGGAAGTGTTTCCCTCCTTCAGTTTTCTTTGGAAAAGTTTAAGAAGGACAGTATCAGTTCTTTAACTATTTGGTAGAATTCACTGGTGAAGCCATCAGGTCCAGGGCTTTTTTGTTGGTGGTGGTGGGAGATTTTTGATCGTTGATCCAACGTCTTTACTGTTTATAGGTCTATTCAGATTTTTTGTTTCTTCATGATCTAGTCTTGATAGCTTTTGTGTTTCTCAGAATATGTCCATTTCATCAAGTTATCCATTTTGTTGGTGAGCAATTGTTTGTAGTACTCTCTTATAATCATTTTTATTTCTGTAGAGTCGGTAGTAATGTTCCCACTTTCACTTCATTTCTGATTTTCATAATTTGAATCTTCTCTCTTTTTTTCTTAGTTCATCTAACCAAAGGTTTGTCCATTTTGTTGATCTTTTCAAAGAACCAACATTTGGTTTTATTGATTTTCTCTGTTGTTTTTCTATTCTCTATTTTGTTTATCTCTGCTCTAATCTTTATATTCCCTACCTTCTGCTAGCTTTGGATTTAGTTTGTTCGTTCTTGCTAGTTCCTTAAGTTGTAAAGTTAGGTTGTTGATTTGAGATTTTTCTTGTTGATTAGTGTAAGCATTTATAGCTATAAATTTCTCCCTTTTTCTGTGTCCCATAAGTTTTGATTGTTGTGTTTTCATTTTCACTGGTCTCCAAGTATTTTCTAATTTCCCTTGTGATTTCTTCTTTGATCCGTGGCTTGTTTAAAAGTGTTGTTTAATTTTCACAAGTTTGTGAAATTTCCAGTTTTCCTTCTCTTATTGATTTCTAACTTCATCTCATTGTGGTCAGAGAAGATACTTTGTGTGACATCTGTCTTTTTAAGTCTACTGAGACTTAATCTGTGGACTAACATACGGTATATCCTGTAAAATATTCCATGTGCATTTGAGAATGTG
>NW_020173629.1:0-694 GCF_003031525.2 Neophocaena asiaeorientalis asiaeorientalis
AGAGCCTGAGCTGCAGCCAACCGGGCCCTCGAGAGCTCCACCCCCTCCCTCCCTCTGACTCTGACAGCATCCCTATGCAGCAGCCCAGCCCACAGCCCACGAGGTAGCACATGCTCTCACCTCTCCATTCTCTGATCAAAATGTAAAGTTTCCTTTGCTTCTGAACCAAACTCAGTCTCAATCTGTTGGCTCCAATGACACTGGGCAGGGGGACACTTGTTGGGGTCCACTCTGGAGGATCAGTAACATAAATTGAGAACATTGTAACTTCAATAAACAGATGTGTAAGCCAACCTGTTATTAACATAGAAGAGTGTATAAGGCTCGGGTAAAACAAGATGTTTCTAACACTTCCATGTGATATTTCCATCACTTTATTATAAGCAAGTTCAGTGAAAAGGTTTGTCTTATTTGTCAAGTCAATATTAGAGAAACGAAGTGATTTCTTTCCAAGGATGTACATCTAATAATCTTGGTTAAAGCTTCAATCTTGTTTTAAATGCTTTTCCATTGAAAATGGTAATTTTCTTTCAGTTCCCCCATTTCTGAGAAGTATAAAATCTTATATTTTATTATTACCAAAAGAGAAAGGTGGGAGGAGGGATAAATTAACAGTTTGGGATTAACACATACACACTGCTTTGTATAAAACAGATCATTAACAAGGAACTACTGTATAGCACAGGGAACTACA
>NW_020173630.1:0-571 GCF_003031525.2 Neophocaena asiaeorientalis asiaeorientalis
TCAGGACACAGGTGAGGCCTCCAGGGAAGGGACCCCAGGGATATCTGACCGATCTTTTGTGTCTTTGTCCTCTGAGTGACAGAACTGACTAGAGTGTGTTTCTCCTCTATCCAGGGTCCTGGGCCCAGTCTGGCCTGACTCAGCCTCCCTCAGTGTCCGGGAATCTGGGACAGACGGTCACCATCTCTTGTGCTGGAACCAGCAGTGACATCGGGGGTTATAGCTATGTCAACTGGTACCAACAGCTCCCAGGCACGGCCCCCAAAACCTTGATTTATCAGGTCAATAAACGACCCTCAGGGATCCCTGATCGCTTCTCTGGCTCCAAGTCTGGCAACACGGCCTCCCTGACCATCTCTGGGCTCCAGGCTGAGGACGAGGCCGATTATTACTGTAGCTCATATAGCAGTAGTAGCACTTGGCACAGTGGTCCAAGGTCATGGGGAAGTGATACCAAAACCTCCCTTTAGCTCCCTCCAGCCCCTTCACTTTTAAATACAGGCTTTCAGTTGTTGCTTGTTTGTTATTTAATTTGCCAATAATTACAAACTTAAATGAATTTGAAGATTTC
>NW_020173631.1:0-430 GCF_003031525.2 Neophocaena asiaeorientalis asiaeorientalis
CAGTAGCACACCCTCAGTTACGACAACCAGAAGGTTTGAGACGCTATCAAATGTCTCCCTGGTTGGGGCGGAGGGGTAGTGCGTAAAATTGCCCTCAACTGAGAAACTACAGAAACTCTTGTATGTGGGCATACGGGGATATAATGAGAAAGTTTATCGCAAAATAATTTGCAAAAGCATAAAACTGGAAACAAGCCACATGTCCATCAACAGGAAAGAGACACACTGTGGAATTTTCATATGGTGGATAAGTATACAGCAATGAAAAGTGATTACTACAGTTGCACACATCAACATGGATAAAGATTACAAACACAAATTGGGGGGATAGAGAAAGAGCAAGACACGTAATACATCTAGTATAATTAGATCTACATGACGTCCAAAAGGGACAAAAAATAACATTATTTAAAGGAACATTCCTCTGCAG
>NW_020173632.1:0-187 GCF_003031525.2 Neophocaena asiaeorientalis asiaeorientalis
TACGGCAACAGTTTAGGGTGTGCGTACGTGTTAGGGTACGGTGTAGTGTTAGCGTATGGGCTGGATTATGGGACGGGTTAGTGTAAGGCTTCAGGTAAGCGTTAGGGTGAGGGTAAGGGTTAGGTTTAGGGGACGGGGACGGTTTAGGAGACAGGTTAGTGTACGGCAACGGTTTAGGGTGAGCATA
>NW_020173632.1:279-564 GCF_003031525.2 Neophocaena asiaeorientalis asiaeorientalis
GACGGGTTAGGGTAAGGCTTCGGGTAAGGGTTAGGGTTAGGGATAGGGTTAGGTTTAGGGGACGGGGAGGCTTTAGGGGCAAAGTTAGGATACAACAACCGTTTAGGGTTAGCGTACGTGTTAGGGTACGGGTTAGTGTTAGTGTACGGATTAGGATTAGGGGCCGGGTTAATGTAAGGCTTCGGGTAAGCGTTAGGGTTAGGATTAGGATTAGGGTTAGGGTTAGGGGACAGGGACAGTTTATGGGACAGTTTAGGGTATGGCAACGGTTTAGGGTGAGCATAA
>NW_020173633.1:0-255 GCF_003031525.2 Neophocaena asiaeorientalis asiaeorientalis
TCCTCCAAGCAGCAGGTAGCCTAAACAATAAGATGTTTGCCTGACTTGTTGTCCACGAACTTGGAATCAGCTGTGTCTCGTTAGAGTGGAGGTCGTTAAGACTGGAGTGGACCACCGACCCTCCAACTGGGCATGCACGAGCGACCTTTTGACCCCGCAGAGCCCTGTAGCTTAGTTACGCCTGCACCGAACACTTACCGCACCTTTTTCTAATCACCTTTCCCCGTGCTCCCGGCGCTCTCCACGCCTCACACC
>NW_020173633.1:298-2210 GCF_003031525.2 Neophocaena asiaeorientalis asiaeorientalis
GGGCACGAACCCGTGTCCCCTGCATTGGTAGGCGGACTCTCAACCACTGCGCCACCAGGGAAGCCGCCCTCTGCTTTTTTATTAGTTATCCCCTTGCCTTCAGGGAGGTGGATGTGACGCTAGTTTTCCCGTTTCCTCGCTTGGCTACCTTGCGAGTAAACCCTGTCTCTGCTGCAAACCTCGGCGCCTTAGCGTTTTGGCTTTGCTGTGCTTCGGACAAACAAGCCTCGTTCGGGAACACCCTGGAGTGGGGCTGTTGGGGCGAATGGTAAGTGTATATTTAGAATTTTAAGAAACTGCCACAACATGTTCAGCCTTAGCGTTTTGGCTTTGCTGCGCTTCGGGAACACCCTGGAGTGGGGCTTCGGGAACACCCTGGAGTGGGGCTGTTGGGGCGAATGGTAAGTGTATATTTAGATTTTTAAGAAACTGCCACAACATGTTCTACAGCGGTTGTACCGTTCTGTGTCGCTACTACAGATGTCTAGTCGGGTTTCTCCGCATCCTCAGCAGCATTTGGTGAGGAAGACTTCTGGGAGAAATTTCCCCTCTTTTTAACCAAGAGTCATAGGACAATATTATTTATCTCTTCCTCTTGACATTGACAAGTTTGAATGAGATACTGCTGCAAATGTCTTGCTTCAAAAGTGTTGATGAAACTAGTACAAAGGATGGTAGAAAAGAGAAATGTGGAAGTCCAGGCATAGTGACATCATGAAGATGATGATTCAGCCAACCTTGAGGACAGCTACATCTGGACTTTCTATTAAAAGAGATCGAAGTTTCCACTTTCCTTATTGTTTGATCCACATGGGTCACGGTTTCTGACACTTGCAGCCCTAAATATTCTCATAGAAACGCCCGCCCTCTGGCCTGTTGTTGTTGTCGAGGATAGTGGTTGCGTTTCTGTTTTCTTTTTAAACCAAGCCCACCCCAACATTGCTCCAAAGACTCACTATTATTGTCGCTGTTTCTCTTGAGCTAATGGACGTTCGAAGCCAGCACACAACAACCAGTCAATACACACGTGGAGCACTTATTAATACAAACACGGCCCGGGTAAAAGGACCCAAAGCAAGTCTGAACACATAGCAAAAAATCAGTATCAGACAGACCATGCTTATGGAGGGAAAGGCAAACCACATTCCAAGAGAAGTTTGCGGAGCACAAAACCATTCTCAATGCCGGACGCCTAACATCTCCGCTGCTTTCCCGGTGGGGGCTTCAGGGGGAGGGGAGAAGGCAGGCCGTGTGGACTGACCCCATGGCTCCCGCCCTGCGGAGGGAGCTGGCCCCGTCCCTCCACCAGGGCTCAGCTCCTAGGCTTACAGCTCAGGTCCTGGGCTCTGCTCGTCCCCGACAAGTCAGAAAGTGCGAAGGCGCTGTGATTTTACCCTCCTGCAAGCTCACGAGTCAGCCTGCCTGGCTTTCAGCCCTGGTCAGAGACACGGACTTCATTACAGCAAAAGGCAGCAGCCCCAGCAGTGTCTTGACGTGACACCCAGCTCCCCGGTTCCCACGGGGCGACGGAACAAGAGCGCCGTCACCTGCCCGTGGTGGGGACGCGGCAGAGCACAGGAGCCCTGAGTTAGGAGCCGAGCTGTCAGCAGGGCTGCTGCTGGCCCGCCCTCCTCTCCTCCGGAGAGATGACTCTCCCTGGGATGCAAGCCAAACTCCCAGGGCCTGAGCCGGAGGCTCTGCAGCTTTGTTGCCCTGGAAGGCGAGCAGAGTTCTCCCGGCTGAGAAGGAGAAGGCCGAGGGACCCGGATGGCTCCGGGAGTGCCACGTTCTTAGTCTGTCAAATCTACTCCCTCCAGCTATCTGGGCTGGCTGCTGTCCTCCCATCCAACAGAAACGCCCAGAAAGCTAGAGAGAGTGGTCGCCCACACTGGCCCTGGCACTTGAGGTGGGA
>NW_020173634.1:0-440 GCF_003031525.2 Neophocaena asiaeorientalis asiaeorientalis
GTCTTACATTTAGGTCTTTAATCAATTTTGAGTATATTTTTCTGTATGGTGCTAGGAGTGTTCTAATTTCTTTTTTTTACATGTGGCTGTCCAGTTTTCCCAGCATTACTTATACTTATTGAAGAGGCTGTCTTTTCTCCATTGTATATTCTTGCCTCCTTTATCAAAAATAAGGTGACCATATATGCGTGGGTTTAATCTCTGGATCTCTGGAACAGGTTCCATTGATCTATATTTCTGTTTTTGTGCTCGTACCATACTGTCTGGATTACTGTAGCTTTGTAGTATAGTCTGAAGTCTGGGAGCCTGATTCCTCCAGCTCCATGTTTCTTTCTCAAGATTGCTTTGGCTATTCAGGGTCTTTTGTGTTTCCATAAAAATTGTGAAATTTCTTGTTCGAGTTCTGTGAAAAATGCCTTTGGTAGTTTGATAGGGATTGC
>NW_020173635.1:0-321 GCF_003031525.2 Neophocaena asiaeorientalis asiaeorientalis
TGTAGATGTATTTCTGGTGTATCCGTGAGGAGGAAGGAGATCTCCGCATTTTACTCATCTGCCATCTTCAAGGTCCCCCCCGAAAGTTTTAGTCGACAATACTCTTAACTGAGGAACTGACACTGTCCCTAACTAAGGCCTTCACACTACTCCTAACTCAGGCCATAAAACTACTCCTAATTCAGTAACTGACTTTCTCCCTAAAAAGGCCCTGATATTACTTCTAACTCAGGCACAGACACTCTACTTAATTAAGGCACTGACATATTCTTAACTGAGGCACTGACACTGTTCGTAAGGCACTCACACTACTCCTAACTC
>NW_020173635.1:529-1127 GCF_003031525.2 Neophocaena asiaeorientalis asiaeorientalis
AAGACCTTTACACTACTCCTAACACAGGCCATAACACTACTCCTAACCCAGGAACTGACCATGTCCCTAACTAAGACAAGGACGCTACTCACAACACGAGAAGAGACACTGTCCCTAACTAAACCCATTAAACAAATCCTAACACAGACCCTCCACTCTGCCTCACTAAGGTCTTGAAAATACTCTTAAATGAGGCACTGACACTGTCCCTAACTAAGGCCGTCACACTACTCTTAACTCAGGCCATAACACCACTCCTAAATAAGGAACACAATTTCTCCCTAACCAAGATCCTGATACTACACCTAACTAAGGAACTGACACTCTACCTAATTGAGACCTTGACATATTCTTAACTGAGGCACTGACACTCTCCCTATCTAAGGCCTTCACACTACTGCTAACTCAGGCCGTGACACTACTCCCAACTCAGGCACTGACACTCTCCCGAAGGCCCTGAGACTACTAAAAACTGAGGAACAGACAGTGTCCCTAAATAAGACCAGGACGCTATTTACAATTCGGGAAAGGACACTGTCCTTAACTAAACCCGTTAAACTAATCCTAACACAGGCACTCACACTCCGCCTCACTATGG
>NW_020173636.1:0-562 GCF_003031525.2 Neophocaena asiaeorientalis asiaeorientalis
TCATATTTTTCATCATTAGTGTATAGGAATGCGAGAGATT
This sequence comes from Neophocaena asiaeorientalis asiaeorientalis, assembly GCF_003031525.2. Taxonomy (NCBI): domain Eukaryota; kingdom Metazoa; phylum Chordata; class Mammalia; order Artiodactyla; family Phocoenidae; genus Neophocaena; species Neophocaena asiaeorientalis. The sequence continues at coordinate 41 of NW_020173636.1, forward strand.
TTGGTGCATTAATTTTGTATCCTGCTACTTTACGAAATTCATCGATTAAATCTAGTAGTTTTCTGGTAGCATCTTTAGTGTTCTCTATGTATAGTATCATGTGATCTGCAAACAGTGACAGCTTTACTTCTTTTCCAATTTGGATTCCTTTTATTTCTTTTTCTTCATTGCTGTGGCTAAAACTTCCAAAACTATGTTGAATAACAGTGGTGAGAGTGGGCAACATTGCCTTGTTCCTGATTTTAGAGGAAATGCTTTCAGTTTTTCACCATTGAGAACGATGTTGGCTGTGGGTTTCTCACATATGGTCATTATTATGTTGAGGTAAGTTCCCTCTATGCCTACGTTCTGGAGGTTTTTTTTTTTTTAATCATAAATGGGTGTTGAATTTTCTTGAAAGCTTTTTCTGCACCTATTGAGATGATCATATGGTTTTTATACTTCAGTTTGTTAATATGGTGTATCACATTGATTGATATGGGTATACTGAAGAATCCTTGCATTCCCGGGATAAACCCCACT
>NW_020173637.1:0-778 GCF_003031525.2 Neophocaena asiaeorientalis asiaeorientalis
GCTAAGTCTAGGTTTCCTAAAGTAGGTCTGGGGTCTCCTAAACTGAGCCTGATTTTCCTTAAATGGGTTGTTGTTTCTCCAAGGGTAGTCTGGCATCTCCTAAAGTGGTTTTATGGTCTTCTGAGCTCAGGGATCCCAGAGGTGAGAGTCTTGGGTTCTAGTGTACATGCAGGACCCTTGAGGGGGTCTGGCACTCTTAGGAATTGTCTGAGGCTGTCTGAATTGAGGCTAGATCTCCTGATATGAGTCTACGGTTCCATGATCTGAGTCTGGAGCTCCTAAGTTGGCTCTTGGGCCCACTGTTACGTTATTGAAGATGTCTGAGCTGAAATCTTGTTGCCAAGATGAATCTGGTGCCCTCAGAGATGGTTCTGTGGTCTGAGATGACTCTGGATTTCTTGAGGAAGTCTGGGGGTCTTGAGCTAAATCTGGATCGTTGGTATACATTAAGAGCCACCTAAGGTAGTTCTTAGGCCTTCACAAAAGTTGTATGGGTATGCTGGAGTTGATTCTGGGCACCCTGAAGTAAGTTGTGTGTCTTTTGATGTTGGACTGTGGTCCAGGTGGTCTGGGGCTACTTAAGGTATTTCTGGATCTCTCATGATGAATTGGGGTTCCTCTCTGGGTTTGGATCAGATTTTATTCTAGATCCCCCTGATATGAATGTAGGGCCCCTTGAGTTTGGTAAGGGTCCCTGTAGGTGGGTCTAGGAATCCTCAGGTGGACCTAGATTCCCTACAGATGGAATCTGGAAGTGTCTGAAATGAGTCCGATACTC
>NW_020173638.1:0-327 GCF_003031525.2 Neophocaena asiaeorientalis asiaeorientalis
CTTCCCACTAGCTGTTTTACATTTGGTACTGTATATATGTCCAGGCCACTGTCTCACTTCGTCCCAGCTTACCCTTCCCCTTCCCCGTGTCCTGAAGTACATTCTCTATGTCTGCGTCTTTATACCTGCCCTGCCCCTAGGTTCTATAGAACCATTTTTTTTTACATTCCATATATATGTGTTAGCAAACAGTATTTGTTTTTCTCTTTCTGACTTACTTCACTCTTGTATGAGAGATTCTAGGTCCATCCACCTCACTACAAATAACTCAATTTCGTTTCTTTTTATGGCTGAGTAATGTTCCACTGTATATATGTGCCACATCTT
>NW_020173638.1:579-850 GCF_003031525.2 Neophocaena asiaeorientalis asiaeorientalis
AGCATTTATTGTTTGTAGATTTTTTGATGATGGCCATTCTGACTGGTGTGAGGTGTTACCTCATTGTAGTTTTGATTTGCATTTCTCTAACGATTAGTGGTGTTGAGCATCCTTTCATGTGTTTCTTGGCCATCTGTATGTCTTTGGAGAAATGTGTATTTAGCTTTTCGGCCCAATTTGGATTGGATTGTTTATTTTTTTGATACTGAGCTGCATCAGCTGCTTGTAAATTGGAGGGTTTTTATCATAAATGGGTGTTGAATTTTGTCAA
>NW_020173639.1:0-1349 GCF_003031525.2 Neophocaena asiaeorientalis asiaeorientalis
TCTGATTTCTAGGGTTTCCAGGAGCTTAACCTGGTTAATTATGTTCACAAATTGTCCTTCCATCTGTGCCTTTAATATAGATTTAGAAAAAAAATAGCTCTATTATAAATCTTCAGGGGCTTCCCTGGTGGCGCAGTGGTTGGGAGTCCGCCTGCCGATGCAGGGGACGCAGGTTCGTGCCCCAGTCCGGGAGGATCCCACATGCCGCGGTGCGGCTGGGCCCGTGAGCCATGGCCGCTGAGACTGCGCGTCCAGGGCCTGTGCTCCGCAACCGGAGATGCCACAACAGTGAGAGCCCCACGTACCGCAAACAAACAAACAAACAAAAATTCTATGAGCAAAGGAGAAATACCTTCAAAATGATGGAGTTAATTCATCCATTTGTTCCCTTATTTTACAATACGTATAAAGGTTACTAGGCATTAGGAATAACAAGAGGAAATGTCTCCTGTCCTCAGAGTGAGCACAGTTCCTTGGCGGCAAAGGCAACCTCTAATGGTTCCATACTGACTTGCGCTTCAACTCCTGTCTTGAAGGCTCTCTGGGGAGGGGGCATGCTCATCGTGCCCGGGGGATGCCCCCAGATGTGGGACCACCCGGCTCTTCCATCTTCCTTGGGAAAACCTGGCCTTCACCCCAGAATCCCACACTGTTCAGAGACTTTGTGCTCATTAACTTCTTAATCTGGTCCATTCTAATAATGCAAAGCAGTTTTACTTTATTATTATTCTGAAAGTCCAGTTAAGAATTTAATCATTTCTAAGCAAATCACCATGGTGCGGCACTTAACGAATTACTTGGTCTCTCTCTGTAGGAACATTACTTAGTCAGAATTGGACATCTCCTTTCTCTCAGCCAGCCCTCCTCTTGAACGACAATGGTTTTAAAATTCCAATTTTATGACGTAGTTTACCACTCTGCACTGGCATTATAAGAGTCATTTTCTAAATTAAGTGTCTGAGGTCTTTTCCATGCCTCTCAACTCGGAGACTCAGAGTCTGACCTTATGGGTAGATGTAAGATTGTATACTGGATATTTCGGAGAGACAGTCCTCCAAGATTTCTACTAAAGTGTACCTGTTTCTTTGGACAACTGGAATTGCCCTCCTCTACTTCTGATAAGTACTACACCCTATTAATTTTATATATTTAAACATTTTTTTCCTCCTATACTGTTAGCTGGAAGGTAGGAAACTCGCTCCTGATTTAGGAAAAAGAGACATTCTAGTCCTATTCAGTGCTCTATAACATGCCCTAAAATTTCCATCTCTGTATCTATCTGCCTTTCTAACTACCTTCCTATTTATTTTTTTCCTTTTCCTCCTTCTTCTCCTCTTCCTCCTTCTTGT
>NW_020173640.1:0-723 GCF_003031525.2 Neophocaena asiaeorientalis asiaeorientalis
GTCTTTCTGAATTCTGGTCTTCTCGGCTAATAGGCCCATTAATGGTTCGGCAGGATCCCATAGTAGCTCAACTGTTACCTTTAAAAGGCACCTTCATTCTGTTCTGATTAGTGGCTGTTACCAGTTTACATCCCAGCAACAGCATAGGAGGGTACCCACTCTCGGAAACTTATTCAGCATTTATTGTTCGCATTTTTTCTGATGGCCATTCAGACTAGTGTAACGTGATACCTTTTTGTAGTTTACATGTGCATGTCTCCAATAATTCTTGATGGTGAACATTTTTTCATGTTCTTTTTAAAAACAAAAACCAAAAAAGTGTGAGCAAATTTACCTTTTGAAACTGTCTTCTCGAGAGTTTGCCCTGTTTTGAGTATTAATGTCCATTCCTGACCGCAGGACACTTTTTGAGGGCAGGTGTCATAAAAAGCCCTGCATTCCCTGTGAATATTAAATGACCATTAACACTGGGTTTAAAGCTGTTCTTGCGGGAAATGGCCACAAGGCGGCAGCATTTCTCCATTCCCAAATCTGTTTACCAGGGCAACAGAGCCCTTCCTGGAAGTCATGTTCCTCGGTTGTAAATTCGAATGGAATGTGCCAGGAAAAAAACCCATAAGTTTATGTCTCATTGCTTGTTGTTCGTTTTTTTAATTTAATTTTTTTAATTGGAGTAATGAAAAAATTGGAGTAATGAGTAGAATACTGTTTGTTCTAGGTGTA
>NW_020173641.1:0-2054 GCF_003031525.2 Neophocaena asiaeorientalis asiaeorientalis
ACCATCAACATGAATCAGTTTTAGAATATTTTTATTACCCTAATAAGATCTCTCATGCCCATTTCCAGTTTATCACCATTCCCACCACCAGCTCCAGGCATGGGAAGGTTTTTCACTGTAAAGGAAATGTAACAAACATAAAGTTTTTAGATTTTTTTCTTTCTTTTTGAGTCAATTTTGGTAAGTTGTGCCTTTCAATGAATTTGTCCATTTCACTTAGTTATCAATTTTTTGATATAAAATTTTCATGACATTTCCTTATTTTCCTTTCCATGAGTCTAGGGTCTAGAGTGATGGTTTTTCTTTTTATATTGGTCATTTCTCTCTTCTTTCTTTTTTTCTTAATCTGTCCAGCTTAGACATTTTCAGTTTTACTGGTCTTTACAAGGAACAGCTTTTGGTATTATTGGGTTTTATCTCTTTTTGCTCTTTTCTATTTTATTGATTTATACTTTTTATTCTTTCTTTTTACTTTGAGTTTAATTTATTTTACTCTTTTAGTTTCGAATGCAAAGTTTAGATGATTGAATTAAATGTATATTTTCTTTTCTACTATATGGCTTTAAGCTATAAATCTCTCCCTAAGAACTGCTTTAGATAGAGTCAACAGCTTTTGACAGGCTGTTATTGTTATCAGTCATTAAAGATATATTCTAATTTATCTGGATTTTTTTTTTTTTTTGCGGTACACGGGCCTCTCACTGTTGTGGCCTCTCCCGTTGCGGAGCACAGGCTCCGGACACGCAGGCTCAGGGGCCATGGCTCATGGGTCTAGCCACTCCATGGCATGTGGGATCTTCCTGGACTGGGGCACGAACCCGTGTCCCCTGCATTGGCAGGTGGACTCTCAACCACCGCGCCGCCAGGGAAGCCCCTACCTGGGTTTTTTTAAAAATTGTGAGTTAAGTGTGTTTAAATATCAAATATTAGGGGATTTTCTAGATATTTTGTTATTGATTTTCAAGTTAATACCATTGTTATCAGAATGAGTTCAATAATTTTAAGTGTATTGAAACTTGTTTATGGAACAATATATGGTCTATCTTGAACAATGTTCAAGTTTGTCTTCTGCAGTGTGCAACTGCTGTTACACAGATGCAGTGAATTTCAAACAATGTATTTTTCAGCCCTACACATTCCATTTATTTTTATATTTTTCACTTCTCTCCTCATTGGGTTCATGTTTCCCTCAAATTCTTGAACATATTTACACTAGCTGTTTATATTTATTTCCTATTGCTGTGACACAACTACCACACATTTAGTGACTTAAAACAATACTCATTTATCTCACAGATCTTTAGGTACTCAAGGCGGCTTGGCTGGGATCTCTCCTGAGGTTCTTGTTACAGAACTGAAGTCAGAGTGTCAGCCAGGCTGAGCTGTTATCTGGAAGCTCTGGGAAAAATCCGTGTCCAAGGTTATTTAGCTTGTCAGTAGAATTCAGTTACTTACAACTGTAGGGATGACGTCCTTGTCTTCTCTTGCCGTTATCCAGGGGCCAGACAGCTGCTAGGGCCACTCTCAGACCCTTCCAGATGGCTCCTTCCCTCTCAGCAATAGAGAACCTCCTTCATGTTGAATCCTTCTCACACTTAGGATCTCTCTGACATACTCTTTTGTGACCAGCCAAAGAAAAGTCTTATTTTAAGGACTTACATGATTAGGTTAGGCTCACCTGGAGAATCTCTCTCAAAGCCAACCGATTAATAACCTCAACTACACCTGCAAAATCCCATTCACTATATAATTATGGGGGCAATTCTGTCACACTGTTTTTTTTGTATTTGTGCTGATTCTAAAATCTGTCATTTCTAGATCTGTTTTTATTGACTAGTTTTTCCTCCTGCCTTTTCACATGCCTTATAATTTTTATTGGATTCTGTACAGTGTAAAAATAATGTGGTTGTGTCTTCATTTCACTGTCTTCCTTTAAAAAGCATTGAATCTTGTTTTAGCAGATGTTAGGTTACTTGCAGGTCAGCTAGAACCTTTCCAGGTTGGTTTTTAAGACTTTTTCCAGTGGGTATTTAGCCCTGCTGTTAAAGTGTAAC
>NW_020173642.1:0-600 GCF_003031525.2 Neophocaena asiaeorientalis asiaeorientalis
CTGAATTTACATTTTACAATTTGATTGTATTAATCAGTAAATATATATATATATACATTTTAAAAATTCTCTCTCTATATATAGATATAGATAGAGTTTTAATACTTTCAAAGCAAACGAAAACCCTGCCGCCCTCCACATAAGAGTTTGTTTCCTTATTGAACAATTTGTTTTCTGCTTTGTTTACTAAGTTCCTAAAATATCACAATAATATAAGGCAGGTCATAGACGAATTAATTTCTAATATAGCAAAATTAACTTTAGTGTTAAATAAAACCCACCAATATTCATTCATTTATTCAAAAAAATACTCAGCACCTCTTAGGTACTAAGCACTGTGTTTTACATTGCAGATACAATTTTGAACCAGACAGAAATGGCCCCTAATCCCCTAGAGTACAAACCATATTGACTGAATAGAGCATGTGATTTTCTTTTCCCGACACTGATAAGTAAAAAAGTTTTGAAACAGTGCCATTTATTAATAGTCTTTTATACCTAATGATTATCTAATTTATACTTATACCTCAGAAAACCAAATATGAATAATTTAACCTGCTATTATGATTTAATAGAAGAGATTGCAAAATTTGGAACGAA
>NW_020173643.1:0-275 GCF_003031525.2 Neophocaena asiaeorientalis asiaeorientalis
CTTTTCTGACCACAACGCCATGAGACTAGATATCAATTAGAAGAAAAGATCTGTAAAATGTACAAATACATGAAGGCTAAACAATACACTCCTTAATAAGGAAGTGATCACTGAAGAAATCAAAGAAGAAATTAAAAACTACGTAGATGCAAATGACAATGGAGACACAACGACCCAAAACCTATGGGATGCAGCAAAAGCAGTTCTAAGGGGAAAGTATATAGCAATACCAGTCCATCTTAAGAAGCAGGAAACATCTCGAATAAACAACCTAA
>NW_020173644.1:0-216 GCF_003031525.2 Neophocaena asiaeorientalis asiaeorientalis
AGCCGCTGATTCGGGGGCTCCGGCTCACTCAGGCCGGTGGTGGAGGGGGGAAGGGGGGGCACTGTGTACAGGGCCGGCCTGCAGCGTCAGAGGCAGCGTGACGTTGCGGCCAAGGCCGGCGTGACGTTACAGCAGCCTGAGGCCTGCCGTGCGTTCTCCCGGGGAAGTTGTCCCTGGATCCCGGGAACCTGGCAGTGGCGGGCTGCACAGGATCCG
>NW_020173644.1:669-813 GCF_003031525.2 Neophocaena asiaeorientalis asiaeorientalis
GGTGAGGGCCGGTCGGCACCAATCCTCTGTGCGGGAATCTCCCCGCGTTGCCCTCCGCACCCGTCACTGTGCACTACTCCGCGGTCCCGACGCTCCCCCTCCCCCGCCTCCTGCAGTCTCCGCCCGCGGAGGGGCTTCCTAGTG
>NW_020173645.1:0-515 GCF_003031525.2 Neophocaena asiaeorientalis asiaeorientalis
TTACCAGACAATGATCACTGCTTTAGTAGAACTCAGGTTAGATGCCGAGAGCACCTTTGATTCAAATACCAACGCCAGCCTTACCAAAAAAGATTTATAGTGTAAATTACTGTGTTAAATATTACAATTATTACAAAACTTCCTAACTTACTGAGTTACTCACCATCTCCGTCTCTAACCAGAAATCCACGGCTGTAAAGATTCAACCACTTAACCCTCATTCATTCAATACTTTATGTCCAATTACCCAATTACCCCTTGAACTCCTATGACTTCTCTGCTCATAGTCTTTAGTCCAAGATAACTGTGAAGTTTACTTGCTTTCCTATATATCTAACCATTTCACTGAAAAAAAAAGTGCATTCCTATGCTGCTTTCATCTTTGTTTTGATGGAAGTTTGAGGTCAAGTATCTGTAGTTGAATACTTATTTCTTTGCACAGTTTCACTATTAAGAGAATTTTTTTTGTTGTTGTTGCAGTACGCAGGCCTCTCACTGTTCTGGCCTCTCCTGTT
>NW_020173646.1:0-570 GCF_003031525.2 Neophocaena asiaeorientalis asiaeorientalis
CCCCCTTACGAAGCTCCTCACCGCAGAGAGCTGTGTAACCCTAAAGAACCTTGGCAGACAGAAACCCACATCTTCCGGTCCCTCTAAAGGGCCTACCTCGGGCCCAGGCTCCCCGTGAGCGGCTTAGTCATGAGGCCTCCAGGTGACGCTGCTCCCCGTAGGGTGGCTGGAGCTCCCCAGTGCGCATGTGCAAACAGAGCCCCGCCCCACCTCCTAAGGCCTCTGAGAACGTAAGTTTCCCTGCCAAGCCTGCAAACCCCAGGCGAGCCCCGTGCACTTGGAAGTCTGTGTCAGTGCACCTGGCCAACTTCACGTGTGACCAGCCTGCTGAGCGCAGGTCCCTGTCATCGAGGTCTGGAAGGGAGTCGGGCACCTGTGGGCCAGACCCGGCCAGCCCTCTGGTCTCCCACACGTAGCTCGAGTCTGCATGTGTGTGCGTGTGCACGCGTGCGTGTGTCGGGGCCCAGCCCTGCGGGGATGAGGCCAGGGATGCAGAGCGGGCGGTGCCTGCCCGCCTTATGAGGGAAGCAGGGGGCTGCTTGTGGTCCCTCCGGGGACGGCGTGGGGCCG
>NW_020173647.1:0-392 GCF_003031525.2 Neophocaena asiaeorientalis asiaeorientalis
CCTCTATCATGTCACATAATTATTCATTGCTTTTCTGTGGTGAGAACATTTAAGATCTAGTCTCTTAGCAACTTTTGACGCATATGATAAAAGTATTGTTGACTGTAATCACTGTGATGTGCATTAGGTCTCCAGAACTTATTCATCTTCACAGAAGTATAATCAGATGCATTTTCTTATTATATTATACTACTATATAATACAGTTACTTTTATAATAGTTACTTTTCACTGTGTCTATTTCCTTTATTAATTTGCCTGTGTAATAATATCAGGAAACAGATAATATTAGATTCCAAATACTTAACACAGTGCTTAGATCTGCTAAGAATTATATTTTGTCTTAAATCGGTTCATTAGATTCTTTTCAAATTTATATTTTTTCTAAATTAA
>NW_020173648.1:0-601 GCF_003031525.2 Neophocaena asiaeorientalis asiaeorientalis
CAGAAGAAGAGGAGAAAAAGAAAGGGTCTGAGAAAATATTTATAATTTCTTATAGTTGAAAACTTCCCTAACATGGAAAAGGAAAGAGCCAGTCAAGTTGAGGAACCACAGAGAGTCCCATACAGGGTAAATCCAAGGAGAAACACACAAAGACATATTAATCAAACTATCAAAAATTAAATAAAAAGAAAAAATATTAAAAGCAGCAAGGGAAAAGCAACAAATAACATACAAGGGAATCCCCATAAGGCTAACAGCTGATCTTTCAGCAGAAACTGTGCAAGGAAGGAGGCTGTGGCAGGACATATTTAAAGTGATGAAAGGGAAAAACCTACAATCAAGATTACCCTATCCAGCAAGTATCTCATTCACATTCAGTGGAGAATTTAAAACCTTTACATACAAGCAAAAGCTAAGAGAAATCAGCACCACTGAACCAGCTTAACAACAAATGCTAAAGGAACTTCTCTAGGCAGGAAAAACAAGAGAAGGAAAAGACCTACAATAACAAACCCAAAACAATAAAGAAAACGGTAATAGGAACATACATATCAATAATTACCTTAAATGTAAATGGATTAAATGCTCCAACCAAAAGACA
>NW_020173649.1:0-1698 GCF_003031525.2 Neophocaena asiaeorientalis asiaeorientalis
CCTGTACCCATTACACATGACCTCCCCATTTCCCCCTCTGTCTCTCTTTCACTCCTGATATTGGTAATTTGTCTCCTCTTTGAGTTTTGTTTGTGTTTTTGGTCCATCTGGCTAGAGTTTTATCAGTTTCATTGATCTTTCCAAGGAACTAGTTTTTAGTTTCATTGACTTTTTTCCTCTTATTATTCTGTTTTCTTGATTTCTTTTCTGTATTATTTCCTTCCTTCAGCTTGGCTTAATTTTGTTTGTCTTTTTCTAATTTCATGAGGTGGAAGCTTAGATCATTGATAGGAGGACTTGATGGAGTTCAGGACATGCTGCTCCCAAATAAGGCACCTTGGCCTATTGAAAACTTTAAGCTGAAGGAAGTGGAGAAAACAGCAGAAGCAGGGAGGTCACTCTGACCTTCCTCCTGCCCTCTCCCCTGAAACAGTTCATACACCCTCATGTGAGAGGTGCCCTCTGTATACCCAGAGGAAAGGAGCATTCTTATCTCTGAAGACAAAGGAACCCTAATAAGAATCTGAACAAACAGGCCTTGCTAACTTTCCCCCAGTTTACTACACTTATCACATGCTCTCTGACCCTATCATATTTATCTATGACTGTCTACGCTTCATCAAACCTAGAATAAAACTACTCAGGTCTGTTTCCTCAGGTCTTCATTTCCTTATGAAGGTTCCCGTGTCATGTAAAATTTATAATAAATGAATTTACATACTTTTCTCCTGTTAATCTTTGTCATTTTACTTTTCAGACCCAGCCAAGGACCCTAAGAGGGTCAAGGGAAAATTTTTCCTCTCCTATGAACTTCTTTGCTAACATAAGTATTTAATCATAATTTTTCTTCTAAGCACTTCTTTAGGTGCATATCACAAACCCTGTTTCATTGTGTTTTCAGCGTCACTTAATTAAAAATACTTTCTAACTTGCTTTCTAACTTACTCTTTGATGCACCCATGGGTTATCTAAAAATGTCTTTCATTTTCAGACGTTTGGAAATTTTCCAGATATTTTTCTGTCATTGATTTCTAGTTTAGTTGCATTACAGCCAGAGAACATACTGTTCATTATTTCAATTATTTTACATTTGTTAAGATTTTGTTATAACTCAGAATTTGGTCATATGGACATTGGTTTTCCTTCTTCCACTTATAAGGATCTTTGTGATTACATAGGGGCCATCCAGATACTCCAGGATAATCTCCCCAGCTCAAGATTCTTAACTTAAACAGACTGAAAGAAAGGAGATAGAAAAAGATATTCCATGCAAATGGAAACCAAAAGAAAGCTGGAGTAGCAATTCTCATATCAGACAAAATAGACTTTAAAATAAAGACTATTAGAAGAGACAAAGAAGGACACTACATAATGATCAAGGGATTGATCCAAGAAGAAGATATAAAAATTATATATATTTATGCACCCAACATAGCACCTCAATACATAAGGCAAAAACTAACAGCCATAAAAGGGGAAATCGACAGTAACATATTCATAGTGGGGGACTTTAACACCCCACTTTCACCCATGGACAGATCATCCAAAATGAAAATAAATAAGGAAACACAAGCTTTAAATGATACATTAAACAAGATAGACTTAATTGATAATTAAAGGACACTCCATCCAAAAACAACAGAATACACATTTTTCTCAAGTGCTCATGGAACATTCTCCAGGATAGATCATATCTTG
>NW_020173649.1:32050-37128 GCF_003031525.2 Neophocaena asiaeorientalis asiaeorientalis
TTTGCTACAAAATATGTGAGAAGTCCCTAGGCTGTAGAGTTGGATGAAAGGATTAGAATGTAGGTAGAAGAGGGAAAGGGAGCAGGGAAACTGGCTGAGGCCAAACGACTTGGGTCTTACCTATTCTGTCTGCTTATAGGCCATGGCATGAAATAGCCATTGGTTTCGATCCTGCCTCTGACATGCACTGTGTGATGATGGGAAAGGTATCTATATCCTTTGGGTCTGTTTCTCCATTTCTAAAATAGGAATTAAAATATTTACACTAAAGGATTGCTGTGGTGAGATAAGTGAGGTAGCATATGGATACATATGGTGTTTGCCATGGGGGATATTACACTGGTGGGGCAGACAAGTCACATAAACAGAAGAGCAGTTGAAGTGCAAAGGAGGAACACAGGGAAGGAACCTAGAAGAAAAGTGATGAGTGAGGTGGCCACAAAGCAGGAGGAAAACAAGCAGAGGAGACTCGTGAGGGTAAAAGAGGTCAACTGGACTTCCCACACCCACTGATCACTGGGTTCACATACTTGGTTCTGTTGATATAAGGCTGAGTGACATTTATGCCTTACACTTAAAACTAAAATAACCAGATTGGCAGTGTTGTGTTTATTCAAGAAGTATTTATTGAGAGCCTAGTCTGTTCCTTAGCCCCTTTGTATATGGGAAGGCTTTAGCAAATTAGCCAATGCAGCTCCTGGGGGCTGATCTGAGAGAATAGCAGTGACTAAGGTTCATTATAAATATAAATGTGGGCAGTACACTGGTACTAGATGATTCTGGCAAGAGTGTGGGTAAAGGGCACAAGCTCCCTGTGCCAGAGATTCCCAAGATCATCCTCAGGCTTGATGATCTGTTAGAAGGACTCACAGGACTCAGAAGCTGTTATACTCATGGTTTGGTTTATTACAGTGAAAGGATACAGATTAGAATCAGCAAAGGGAAAAGGTGTATGGGATGGAGTCCAGGAGAAACCAGGTGCAAGATTCCTTTCCCAGGGGTCCCTTCCCAGTAGAGTTGCATGGGGACATGTTTATATATTCTCCCAGCAATGGTGTGGGACAATACATGTGAAATGTTGCCAACCAGGGACGGTCATCTGAGCCTTGGTCTCCATTTTCTTGCGGGGAGTCAGTCACATAGTCATGCAGAGTCCATGTGACTGATCTCAGTTACTCAGACCATATCCCTCCAGAGCAAAACCAGACATTCATCATAAATCACATTGTTAGGATAAACTTATTTGATCCTGCTGGTACAGCATGGCCCAAGGTCTCAAACATGCAAAAACTCTTATCAGGCAAAATATTCGAAGGGCTCAGAAGTTATGTCTCAGGAGCCATCCAAGGGCCAATCCCGGAGGCAGGCTTTTCTTTGGTATGTGCAGGATTTGAGCAACCCAGGCCCCCTGAAGTAACCCTTTCCTGCACATCCCCCTCTAAGAGAACAGAAGTTTGCAAAGAGATATTTCCTATGATCTCTTGTTTATAATGTATTATTTCCAATAACCAAATGCTGGTTTAATAATGGTATAGGGAGGAAAAATATATTTTTTCTCTACCCTTCGAAGTTCTTGGCTGGGGCTGCTGTAACAAAAGAAAGATAACAAGAGAAAAGCGTATTAATTTGTTTAATATAAGTTTTACAAGACCTGAAGAAGTGGTTAAACCTGAGCGTTTTATGCTAGATTTGATGAAGAGTGGAAAGTCCTGGAAAAATGTGATAAGATAAAAAAGAATGTGAGCCGAGTATAATAAACTAGGGGAAACATCAAGGCCTGTCTGTTCAGATTCTTGTCAGTGTCCCTGTGTCTTTGGAGATAAGGATGTTCCTTTCCTCTGGGTAGAGGGAGGGCACCTCTCACATGAGAGTCTTATGACCTGTTTCAGAGAAAGGTCAGAAAATCCTGCCTGTACTTGCCGTTTCTTAAATTCCTTCAGCTGGAAATATTCAACATGTCAAGGTGCCATATTTTGGAGTAGCATGTCCTGAACTTCATCATCCTCTAAACTTGATTATCTAGTGTCATCATCACTCAGACAAAACCTCCCAATCAACCAAGCCAAAACCAAACCAAACCAAACCAAACCCAAAACCAAAGACAAAAAACAATCTTGTCTGAGCCCCTGCTGGGAATCAGGCTCCTTGCTCTGGGCTTGGCAGGCTCTGAGGACATAGGAATGATTGATTCAGGCAGGATATAAGTTCTCAAAGAGCTCAGAGTTAATGAGTAGAGAACCATCCAGAAGATAATGATGATAGAACAAGTATGATGAGAGCCATGGCAGGGGAGAGCCAAGGGATGCTCAGTATACAGAGGAGAGCCCTGTAATCCAGGTGGTCAGGAATGGCTTCTCCCAAGGGATGGTGTGAGTGCTCTAGGTACTGATTCACTATAAGTACATTTCAATCTCTCTGTTACTACCCTTTAAAAAAAAAAAAACCTCACTGCTCTGTTATCCTCATTTTATAGGTCAAGTAATGGAAGAGAAGAGAAGAGAAGTATCTTATTCAAGGTCAAATCACTAGTCCCCAGTGCAGCTAGTTTCCAACCCAGGACTCTTAGAACCCCTATGTACTTCTAATTATAACCATCTATTTGCTTTTAATATTGTCTTCTGTCTTAATTCACATTCACCATACATATGTTTCTTTGCTCTGCTTGTCCCATAAATTCTTTCTCTTCAATTCATCTGGAGTTTATTTATTTATTTATTTTTACAGCTTTAGTGCCAAACCACCAAAATATTTTTCAAACTGGCTGTACAATTTTGCATGCTCACCAGCGGTGTATGAGGGTTGCTTCACATCCTCATTAACTCTTGGGATGGTCAGTCTTTTTAATTTCAGCCATTCTAAAAGGAGTGTGTGGCATCTCCTTGGGGTTTGAATTTGCATTTCAACATGTTGAGCCTATTTTCATGTGCTAAGTTTTCATCCACATTTATTCTTGTCTGTTCACATTTTTTGTACATGTTTTATTGGGTTGTCTTTTTTTATTTTGGCTGCATTGGTCTTCATTGCTGGGTGCAGGCTTTCTCTAGTTGTGATGAGTGGGGGCTACTCTTCATTGCGGTATGTGGGCTTCTCATTGCGGTGGCTTCTCTTGTTGTGGAGCATGGGCTCTAGGTGTGTGGGCTTCAGTAGTTGTAGCACACGGGCTCAGTAGTTGTGGTGCACGGGCTCTAGGGCGCACGGGCTTCAGTAGTTGTGGCACATGGGCTCTAGAGTGCAGGCTCAGTAGTTGTGGGCACACGGGCTTAGTTGCTCCACAGCACGTGGGATCTTCCTGAACCAGGGATCGAACCCGTGTCCCCTGCCTTGGCAGGAGGATTCTTAACCACTGTGCCACCAGGGACGTTCCTGGGTTTTCTTCTTTTTGGGGGGGATCTACTATTTATTTTTATTTTTACTTGGTATTCTGAAATTTTACAGTAATATCCCTTTGTCTAAGTCGTTATTCATTTTTGTTGGATACACATGGTCTTCATTTCTAAGGCACATTCTTGCATTATTTCTTTGATAATTTTCTCTGCCTTTTCCTCTTTTCTCAGTATCTAAGTATCTGGAAAGTTTTAAAATCTAATTCTAGATCACCTTTATTAAGACTTAAAAAAATTGTTTCACTCCTTTTGTCTGTTTATTCAACTTTCTGGAAGATTTGCTCAACTTTTTTTTTCAAGCCTTCCATTGAATGTTTCATATTAGCTACCTGATTTCCAGGAGATTTTTTGGAAATCTATATTTTTCACTTCAATAAAAAATTTTACAAAACAAAAAAATCTACTTTTAGGGAATTCCCTGGTGGTGCAGTGGTTAGGACTCCACGCTTCCACTGCAGGGGGCATGGGTTCTATCCCTGGTTGAGGAACTAAGATCCAGCAAGCCTCACAGTGTGGCCAAAAAAAAATGTACTTTTCTACTTTTTCTTAATTAATGGGTGATTAAAATATAAACATACACTTAATCCAATTAAGGTCTCTTTACTGAGTTCTGAAAATAATATTATGGCAATTTCCTACAATATCTTGGAAATTCATTTTTTTCCCTTCCCAGTGGAAGAGATTACAGAGCACTGAAGTTGTGTGTTGCCCATAGACTTACAAACCCTGCTGTCCCCTAGCCTTGACAATAACCTTTTGTAAAGGACAAAAGATGGCCCATGGGAGCAGAAATTCTTAGGTTGTATCAACTTTGGAGTGTTTTCAATGAGCTGAAAGCCAGGGAAAACTGGCTGATGTTTGCTCTTTCCCCCCAAGTCACCTGATGACTGTCTTTGATTCAGAAAAATAGGTGAAGAGGCACTCAAAGGATGACAGAAAATGCAGGGAATGAGGGAATGTAGGGAGTTGCTTCTGGTTTTTTATTTCTTATGGAAGAAGATAAATCCCTGACATCTGGTCAGTTTACACTCAAGTTCACGCATTAAAGGTGTTTGGAAATCTTTTTGTTGCTCAGGCTTTGGATCACAGACCTTTGTCAGGAACTGTGTGGCTGGGTCAGACGTCATGCTGAAGACTGGTGTCAGCCCCCCTCAGCCAGGGCTCCTTAGAGAAAAGATACTTATCTAGGCCCCAGGTAAGGCTTATAGTTGCACAAATTGGTCTATGTCATAGGGACAAAGGCCTCAGGATGACCAGAGACCACCAGATGTGTCTGCTGGGAATCATGAGGCTGAGAATCCGGTGATGAATTCCTCAAAGAGGCACCAGCCCCTCCAGGCTGCTCAGCTCAGGTCAGTCAGGGTCTTGGGCACCTGGAATTCCAGTACTTGAAGGACAAGCATTTGCAGCAGTTGCGGGTAAGCAGCCTCCCCCTCCTGCACGAAACATTTTGCTTTGGGGTCCTGATAAAAACCATTGCTTCAGTTAAACAATTATTTATTTACTTTAAAATTGCGGTTAAAGATACATAACACAAATTTTACCTTTTTAACCATTTTTAAGTGTACGGTTCTGTGGCATTAAGTACATTTACATTTCTGTGAGTGATCACTATCATCCATCTCCAAAACTCTTCATTTTGCAAAACTGAAACCCTGTACCCATTACACATGACCTCCCCATTTCCCCCTCTGT
>NW_020173650.1:0-1659 GCF_003031525.2 Neophocaena asiaeorientalis asiaeorientalis
CTTAATAATTATTTTTTTATTTTAATTAATTTATTATATTTTACCTTACTTTATTTGATTTTACTTTATCTTCTTCCTTTTTTCCTTCCTTCCCTCCTTCCTTCTTTCCTTCCTCTCTCCCTCCCTTCTTACTTTCTTTCTTTCTACTTCTACTATTATTTTCTCTACTTTTTCTCCCTTTTCTTCTGAGCCGTGTGCCTGAAAGGCTCTTGGTACTGCAGCCAGGAGTTAGTGCTGTGCCTCTGAGGTGGGAGAGCCAACTTCAGGACACTGGGCAACAAGTGACCTCACAGCTGCACATAATATCAAATGGCGAAAATCTCCCATAGTTCTCCATCTCAACACCAACAACCAGCTACACTCAAGGACCAGCAAGCTACAGTGCTGGACATCCTATGCCAAACAACTAGCAAGACAGGAACACAACCCCACGCATTAGCAGAGAGACTGCCCAAAATCATAATAAGTCGACAGACACCCCAAAACACACCACCAGACGTGGACCTGCCCACCAGAAAGACAAGATCCAGCCTCATCCTCCAGAACACAGGCACTAGTCTCAACCACCAGGAAGCCTACACAACACACTGAACCAACCTGAGCCACTGGGGACAGACACCAAAAACAATGGGAACTACGAACCTGCAGCCTGCCAAAAGGAGACCTCAAACACAGTAAGATAAGCAAAATGAGAAGACAGAAAAACACACAGAAGATGAAGGAGCAAGGAAAAAAACCCACCAGACCTAACAAATGAAGAGGAAATAGGCAGTCTACCTGAAAAAGAATTCAGAATAATGATAGTAAGGATGATCCAAAATCTTGGAAATAGAATAGACAAAATGCAAGAAACATTTAACAAGGACCTAGAAGAGCTAAAGATGAAACAAACAATGATGAAAAACACAATAAATGAAATGAAAAATACTCTAGATGGGATCAATAGCAAAATAACTGAAGCAGAAGAACGGATACGTGACCTGGAAGATAAAAGAGTGGAAATGACTACTGCAGAGCCGAATACAGAAAAAAGAATGAAAAGAACTGAGGACAGTCTCAGAGACCTCTGGGACAACATTATACACACCAACATTCAAATTATAGGGGTTCCAGAAGAAGAAGAGAAAAAGAAAGGGACTGAGAAAATATTTGAAGAGATTATAGTTGAAAACTTCCCTAATATGGGAAAGGAAATAGTTAATCAAGTCTAGGAAGCAAAAAGAGTCCCATACAGGATAAATCCAAGAAGAAATATGCCAAGACACATATTAATCCAGCTGTCAAAAATTAAATACAAAGAAAACATATTAAAAGCAGCAAGGGAAAAACAACAAATAACACACAAGGGAATCCCCATAAGGTTAACAGCTGATCCTTCAGCAGAAACTCTGAAAGCCAGAAGGGAGTGGCGGGACAGAAAATGGGAATAAGAACACACATATTGATAATTACCTTAAATGTAAATGGACTAAATGCTCCCACCAAAAGACACAGATTGGCTGAATGGATACAAAAACAAGACCCATATATTTACTGTCTACAAGAGACCCACTTCAGACCTAAGGGGATGGAAAAAGATACTTCATGCAAATGGAAACCAAAAGGAAGCTGGAGTGGAAATTCTCATATCAGACAAAAGAGACTTTAAAATAAAGACTA
>NW_020173651.1:0-662 GCF_003031525.2 Neophocaena asiaeorientalis asiaeorientalis
GAGGATTTTTGCGTCTATGTTCATCAGTAATATTGGCCTGTGGTTTTTTTTCTTCGTGACATCTTTCTCTGGTTTTGGTATCAGGGTGATGGTGGCCTCATAGAATGAGTTTGGGAGTGTTCCGCCCTCCGCTATATTTTGGAAGAGGTTGAGAAGGATAGCTGTTAGCTCTTCTCTAAATGTTTATCTCCTTTTTCATTTCTAACTGTATTGATTTCAGTCTTCTCCCTATTTTTCTTGATGAGTCAGGCTAATGGTCTATCAATTTTGTTTATCTTCTCAAAGAACCAGCTTTTAGTTTTATTGATCTTTGCTATCGTTTCCTTCATTTCTTTTTCATTTATTTCATTTCTCTAATTGCTTTAGGTGTAAGGTTAGGTTGTTTATTTGAGCTGTTTCTTGTTTCTTAAGGTAGGATTGTATTGTTATAAACTTCCCTCGTAGAACAGCTTTTGCTGCATCCCATAGGTTTTGGGTCATTGTGTTTTCACTGTAATTTGTTTCTAGGTATTTTTTTATTTCCTCTTTGATTTCTTCAGTGATCTCTTGGTTATTAAGTAGTGTGTTCTTTAGCCTCTGTGTGTTTGTAGTTCTTACAGATATTTTTCCTGTAATTGATGCCTAATCTCATAGCGTTGTGGTCGGAAAAGATACTTGATACG
>NW_020173652.1:0-7072 GCF_003031525.2 Neophocaena asiaeorientalis asiaeorientalis
ATATTTTCTCCCATTCTGTGGGTTGTCTTTTCATTTTGTTCCTACATAGTCTTTTATGTAAGGCTTTCTTCACTCAGCACTTTTTTTTCAGATTCATCCACATTGTTACTTGTTTCAGTAGTTCATTTCTTTTTCTTTTCTTTTTTTTAGTGAGTTATACCTCCTTGTGTGAAGATCGCAGTTTGTTTATTCATTGTCTTACTTATGGGCAACTCTGTTTCCAACTTCAGACTACTGTAAATAAAGCTGTTAAGAACCTTTTCATACTAGTCTTTTTTGTACACATTTGTTATCATTTCTCTTGAGTAAATACTGATGAGGGGAATTGTTTGGTTATAGAGTAGGCATATGTCTAATTTTAGAAGAAGCTGCCAGATCTTAGTCCAAAGTAGTTGTATGTTGTTTCACTCCCACTGACAATGTTCCGATTGCTCCATATGTTCACTAACATTTGGTGGTGTTGATCTTTTCAATTTTAGCCAAACTGGTGGGTATGTTTTGTGAGCTAATTGTGGTTTTATTTTGCATTTCCCTGATGATTGATGATGTTGGGCGCATTGTCATGTGCTCATGGACCATTTGTATCTCTTCCTTTGTGAGATCTCTACTCAACTTTTTTGTTCATTTTTAAATTGCTTTTTTCTTTTTATTATTGAGTTTCAGAAATTCTGTTTGTATATTGATGGCAGTATTTTGTGAGATATATGTTATGCAGAGTTTTCTCCCAGTGTGAAGGTTTTTCATTAATTTTCTAAATGATATCATTTGGTGAACAAAAGTTTGAAATTTTCATGAAGTCTAATTCATCATTATTTTCGTTTATGGGTATTGCTTTCTTTGTTCTGTCTTAGAAATTTTTGCCTACCTCCAAGTCACAAAAATATTCTGTTTCCACATAAATGATTTATTTTATTGTACTTTATTTTTTAATATTACTTAACTAATTTATTTTTGGCTGCATTGGGTCTTCGTTGCTGCACGCAGGCTTTCTCTAGTTGGGGCAAGCGGGGGCTACTCTTCATTGTGGTGTGGCGGGCTTCTTATTGCAGTGGCTTCTCTTGTTGCGGAGCACGGGCTCTAGGTGTGTGGGCTTCAGTAGTAGTGGCTGCAGGCTCAGTAGTTGTTGCTCGCGGGCTCTAGAGCGAAGGCTCAGTAGTTGTGGCACACGGGTTTAGTTGCTCCACGGCATGTGGGATCTTCCCGGACCAGGGCTCGAGCCCGTGTCCCCTGCACTGGCAGGTGGATTCTTAACCACTGTGCCACCAGGGAAGTCCCCCACATAAAAGATTTATAGTTTTACTTTGTACATTTAGGTCTATGTTCTATCTCAAATTAAGTTTTTATTGTGTGAGGTAGGAATCAAGTTTCAATATCTTTGCTTATGGGTACCCCGTTATTCCAGCATTATTCATGGAAAAGGCTCTCCTGTCCCTAACAGATTGCCTTGGCTACTTTGTCAGAAATCAAATGACCATATAAGTGGGACACTTCTGGGCTCTCTATTTAATCTGTTGATATTTCTATTGGTCTGTATGCCAGGCTGTCTATGACGTTATAGTAGGTCTTAAAAGTCAGTTATTGTAAGTCCTCTAAGTTTGCTTTTCTTTTTCAAAATTGCTTTGGATAATTTGTATTCTTCCTTTACATTCCTATATGGCTTTATTTTCCTATATTCCTTTTATAATCAGTGTGATTATTTTTTAGGTCTGCTGGGATTATGATTGGGAATGTGATGAGTCTAAAATCAAAACTGGGAGAAATATATCTTAACATTGAGTTTTCCAGTACATGAACATGGTGTATCTTTCCATTTAGTTAGGTCTTTCTGAATTTTTATCAGCAGTTTTTTGTAGTTAATAATAAAGAGGTCTTGCATATCCTTTGTGAAATTTATTCTTAACCACTTTATAGTTTCTGATGTTATCATAAATTAAACTGTTTCCAGTTTTATTTTCTAACTGTGTGCTAGCATATAAAACATGATTGACTTTTTCTATTATTTTATTTCCAAATATATGGATTTTGTCTAAATATCTATTGTACTTATTTCTTTTTTAATGTTTTGATAATTTTATTTTTTATTATTTTTAATTAATTAATTTATTTAGCTGTGCCAGGTCTTAGTTGCGGTTAGTTGCCTTGTGCGGGATCTTCGTTGTGGCATGCGGGATCTGTTAGTTGCGGCATGCAGGGTCTTTAGTTGTGGCATGTGAACTCTTAGTTGCAGCATGTGGGATCTAGTTCCCTGACCAGGGATTGAACCCATGCCCCCTGCATTGGGCGTGCCAGTCTTAGTCACTGGACCACCAGGGAAGTCCCTATTGTACTTATTTCTAATTTAATCTCATTGTAGTCAGAGTGCATACTCTGTTTCATTTCAGTCCTCTTAAGTTTATTTACCTTAGGTTTATGGCCCATCATATGGTCTTCCATGCTACCTGTATTTTACCAAGATTGTTTGAGATGATACAAAAGAAATACAAAAATTAAACTCTGCTTTCTTGCAGTTTCCCAACCACATGGGAGTTAGAAATGTAAATACATGGAACAATACAACAAAGTCAGGAAAAAGTAAATTATATCATCAGTAGGGACTAACCACATAAGTGATGAAAAGTCCTAAAGGAAAGGATTTACCATAGTAGGGGCACAACAGGGTATGCACCCCTCCACTTATTCTAGACATGAGTGTTTAAGCCAATTCTTGAAGCAAGTGCTGGGTGCAAACTATTAGATTGGAAATTGGAGAACTAATGAGTGAAGTGATTAAAGGATGAAAAAAGGATCTGGCAAGTCATGAGCAGAAGACAGCATGGAATCTTATTTCCTTGTGTTCCTTCTTTATTTCCCACAAGAATTTTTTCTAACCTTGTATGTGTCAGGCTTTTAATTAATGCCAGAGCTACATTGTTCCCCTGCCTCAGAGGTCTGGGTGAAGTGAAAGATTCAGGCATAAAGAAGAGGGGGTTGCTGGTACTAGGAGAGCAAGGGGAATAGCAATAACTAATTTACTTTGCATATGACTTTCCCATTTCTAATGTGTGATGGGGTGCGTAGGGGTTTCATTAACAAGGAAAGAAATTGCAGGACAAAAGCAGGATTTGGAAGAAAAACTGAGTTTCATTTCTTATCAATTGAGGAGGAAAGATCCATTAGTCAATTTTAACTACAGAACTGAAGATTAGGAGAAGGGGAGGCCAGAGATTTGATTTGCAAGTCATTTACTTGCCAGCAGTCAAGCAGAGAACTAGAACTACATCCACCTGGTGTGTCTTGTGGAGACTGGACTATTGAATGAGAAAAAGGCTGAGATAACTTGTGAGTCCCCTTCTGGGCCTTTGAGTAACTATTAATAGGAAGGAGGGTAACCAGGAGGTGGGGTACTAGTGAAGTAGACAGCTCTGGAATACCAACCCTGACAGTTTGGTTCTGAAATTTCCTTCATTTCTTAAACAAGAGGCATCTCATAAATAAGCAATTGGGGGAAAATTAAGCTCACATCATGTATTAATGAGAACATTTGGGGGTTTATGCAAGAGAAACCAATTTGAGCTAGCTTCAGCAAAATAAGATTTTCTTATGAGAATGCAGGGGTGCATCATAGCAGCCAAGGGTAAGAATGCCACTGTAACCAGGAGGTGGACAGCCACTGAGAATCCAGGCTTGGCTCCACTCTGTTTACCTCCTTTCTCTTTGTGTCTCTTCCCTTTCTTGACTTGTTTTTTATCTTTCTCCTGATGCCATAGGTCCTAAATTGATACTATAGCTCCAGACACCCAGTGTTACTAATTTCCCCTTTCTAATCCCCAGGCAAGTTCTAAATCCCATTCTAAATCCCCAGGCAAGTTCTCTGATTGGGCCAGCATGGGTAAGAGGGACCATCCTGATCCAATCGTGTGTGTGTGTGTGTGTGTGTGTGTGTGTGTGTGTGTGTTTAAGGGCCAGTGGACTCCAGGCCAACTAAATCATTAGATCTGGGGGTGGTATCCAGACATCAGTATCTGTTAGAAGTGTCCCAGTTTGGGAACCAATGCCTTAGGCTCTATTATTTTTATGAAAATAAAGACTATGGTAGGGTTAATAATGCCCCCACCATGTCCATGTGCTAGTAGCCAGAACCTGTGGAAATATTATGTTAAATGGCAAAGGGGCATTAAAGTTTCAGATGGAATTGAGGTTGCTAAAAAACTGACCTTAAAATAAGGAGATTGTTTTGGATTATCTGGGTGGGACTGATATAATCACAAAAGTCCTTAAATGTGGAAGAGGTAAGCAGAATTGTCAGTGTGAGAGAGGAATGTCATTGCTGGCTTTACAGCAATGGAAAGGAAAGGGCCATTATCCAGGGTGTGTGGATGGTGTCTGGAAAGTGGAAAAGTCAAGAAAAATCATTCTCCCTTAGAACCTCCATAAAGGAACTTAACCCATCTGGCACCTTGATTTTAGCCCAGTGTGACGCTTTTCAGACTTCTGACCTCTAGAGCTGTAATACATTTGTGTTGTTTTAAGCCATGAAGTTTGTGGTGATTTTTTTAACAGCAGCCATGGAAAACCAATACAGAGACATTATTGAGAAGACTGGTTAGTACTTGAATAAAAGAGAGAGAGATCAAAGATAATTCCAAGGCTATATTCCTTAAATACAGTTGTTCCATGGTGAACATTGAACTTTTTTTTTTTTTTTGGTCTCTCTAGCGCTTCTCTTCTGAAGACAGCATCTCCTTCTACCTTCTGTTTTCATTTAGAAATTTTCTCTTCATTTTTTTCCTCCAACTCTTGAGTTTCTACTGGGGGGTACCATTCTTATGTCCCACCTGCACTTTCTCTCCAAGAATGGTTATATGACTCAGCCTCACCCAGTCATGCTCTTTATCTGGTGTTCTAAAAAATTGAAACTTCGGGAAGAGAGGTACTTTCTGTATGCTGACCGCTTGGTAGACGTGAGCCCACAATTTGTCCGAAGCCATGGTTCCAAGTGTACAGAACATGACTTGGAGGTTCTGAAGAGTGAACCCTTCCAAGAGAGGCAGGGTTGAGAGCCTAATCTGGAATTTGAAGCATTCAGTTACTGGTTCCATTTATTCTTAAGGCCAATCATAAGACTTCCCTTTCGCAACTTGGGTTACACAATAACTTTCTTTTTGCCTAAGCTACTTCATTTTAGTTTTCGTCACTTCAGTCAAAATATTCAGACAAAAAGAATATTCAGACAAATTCAGACATAAAATAAGAAAATAAATCCGTAATCAAATGAAAGTGAACAAACATATATCTGCATCTATTAAAGATGCAAAAAGTATCTTTATTAACACAGTGTTATTGTTGTTTTTTCTTTTAGCACCTTCTGTATGTAAAACATTTTACCAGTGAAGTAACTAGGACAAGGTCCTACTTCCAGGCACTTACAGATTTATTCAGCCTACAGAGTCTGTCTACATTTACCAGTATACATACCCTCTTGCAGTCTGTTCTTACTGCAGTCCCCCTATGCTTATTTGACAAAAGCAAAACAGAAATGAGTTCAGAAAGTCTGGTTTGTAAAATACACAAACGGAAGAATCACAAAGGTTAATGGGAAGAATTTCAGGATATTCAGATCTCTGAGGGCAATGACCAGTCTCTCCCCCAAAATGTTCCTTTCCCATTTCGGTCAGAATACTTGCTGGGAAGGACTATTGGTGTGGCCCTGTGGCAATTCTATTATCCTTAATAAGCCAAATGTTTCTTAGTTCCATCATAACTAAAGTAAAAAGAAGAAAGGAAAAGTAATTTGGAATAAATCACTTCAGGCCCACAGGCCAATTCACTTTGGATTCACTCAGGTGTGTTTGTTTTAATAGCTGATCTGAAGGCATGTGAGATACCACAGCTTAACCAGATTTTAAACAGAAAAGTACAGAACTTAAAACTAAGCACGCATGCAGCATGGAATAATAATCAAGTTAGGCTTCTTAAAATGCTAACTGCCAGAAAACCTGAAACCAATAGAGCAAAATTCGCAGGACAACACAGGCTGAATATTCTGTTTCTCAGAGGGGCTTTTAAGAAGGCTCAAATTCTGAGGTAGCTCCCTAAAAAGCAGGGTCAATAATGGGTCTTATTTGACAACATGTGTTCTTCTCCCCAAGATATTCGGGTAGGTTTGTTCAAGACTTTTTTTTTTTTTTTTAAAGAAAAAGCAGATGTTGTCAGCAAAAGGCCAGAACAGCAGAAGAGTTTGTTCTCAGGGAAAGGGCTGAACTGTAACAGTGGGCAACGGTTGGAAAGTCACCAACCACGTCTGGGCTCACACAGCAGAGACATGTTAACTAGGGTGCCCTGCACAGGCGGTTTGTGGGTGAGAAATTCCATGCCGCTTACCATGGGCTGAGGACACCGCGCAATGAGGAGACAGGCCAGTGGGCGGAATAGTGTGTGGGGAGGTAGGCATGTAAAAGGGTGAAAGGCTCGCGAGGATCTAGGGTGGGTCCAGGGAGAGGCGTGCTGACGCAGGGGGGGCTGGCTAGCTTGGCCCCGCGCCATGCTGGGCTTTCTGGAGTGTGAATGTGCGTGGGGTGCACCCAGGGGCCTCGACGACTTCTCTTGCCAGTGTTATTTATAACAGATCTCAAGAGTGGAAAGCTCTAACGCGGTGCCCTGAGCGCTAAGTCTTCCGAACCTAGGCGGCGGAGGCCCCGCCCCTCTGTTTCCCACCCTGCCTGGCCCCTCCCCTCCCCTTCCTAACTCCGCCCGGGCCCCGCCCCCGCCGCTTCCCACCGCCCTTCCCGTCGGCTCCTGGCTCCTCCTGGGCTCGGCGGCAGTGGGAAGGCGCAAGCGCGGTTGGCGGCCGGCAGGAACGCGGAGTAGTGGCGCGGGACGCGCGGTGAGTGCGGTGGCGGCGCGGGGCTCACAGCCGGGGAACGTGGTTCGGGCGGGCGTCCGGGGAGGGTTTGGAACGTATGCGGGTGGCGGCCCGGGGAGACGTCGGCCCCATAAGGAGAAACCTGCCAGACGTGCGGCAGCGGGGCTGGCCTCGCTGCCGGACAGTGTCCGGCCCCGGCCGCGTGGGGAGCTGAGTGCGTGGTGGCGGGAG
>NW_020173652.1:7098-42965 GCF_003031525.2 Neophocaena asiaeorientalis asiaeorientalis
AGAACCGGGAATCTCGCCAAGAGCGCTGGAGGGTGTCCCAGCTTCAAGTTCAGTACCCTCGCTTGGTGCCCCTGAGCGGCGGGCGTCCCGGGCCTGTCCCTTCCCCCGCACTGCCGTCTCGGAGTGCAGAGTTGCCAGGAACATTCCGCGTCGCGGGGGGAGAGGATTTGGAGGAGGTGGGCTGTCGCCCCAAGCTTGTGCCAAGGAGGGAGTGGCATTCGTGTGACTTTCTTCACCCCGCCCCCGGGAATGTGTCCGTCTTCTGGTACATTGTGCTCATGGACGTTTTAACAAAGGCTATGACTGTTTTCTAGGCAGTGGCTGGTGATAGCGGGGGCGGGTCGGTGGAGGGGGGCGCACGAGGTCGCGGTGCGGCCCTGGGGAAATGGGGAGCGGGGGGGGCAGGCTTGGGGGGAGTGGAAGGAAGGGAACAACCCTCCTGGCTCAGCTTTTTCCTCCTTCCTGGTCCGCTGATTTTGATCAGTGGTAGAAACAACCTCGAGAAGGATGTGAGTGGAAATGAGTGTGTGTGTTCAGACTGGCTGCAGCCGTTGGTTTTGTAATTGTGCTGTTGATGTATTTTCTAAGTGTCCCTTAAGGAGAAAGGCGAAATTAATGGAATTTAAGAGGAAATACTTGAACGGAAGGTTGAAGAGGTGGAGTGCCAAAACTTAGAACTAAATTAATGCTTTGAGATAGTTATACTATAAATTAAGCCAAACTTTGAAGGATGTGGAGATGTGAAAGAGGAAGTGGAAGTTGGTTAGGGTGTGGTTGATTGTTTGGTATTGGGGATATAAAACACCAGGGCAGGGGCTTCCCTGGTGGCGCAGTGGTTGAGAGTCCGCCTGCCGATTCAGGGGACCAGTTCGTGCCCTGGTCCGGGAAGATTCCACATGCAGCGGAGGGGTTGGGCCCGTGAGCCATGGCCGCTGAGCCTGCGCGTCCGGAGCCTGTGCTCCGCAACGGGAGAGGCCGCAACAGTGAGAGGCCCGCGTACCGCAAAAACAAAAAAACCCACCAGGGCAAATACTGTAATTTTAGATAAGATTCTGAGGCTTTCATTTTCAAGCTTAGGATCTTTATGGAAAGGAGTATGTGTTCCCAAGCATAGATGTTGATATTTTTACTCATTTGTTTAACTTAATACAATAAAACAAACTGAACTTCTTCCTTCTCCACCCCTTTCCCTCGATTGTGAATCCTGTTTTATAAACATTTACTTTCAGATCTGAAGTGTGTTTAAAGGCTCAGTACCCCCTCCAACCCCCAAATCATGAAGTGAGCACGATTTCTTCTTGTGTTATTGTCATTTTATTCTTTACTGTTATTTTTTTTTTTTTTTTTTGCAGTACACGGGCCTCCCACCGTTGTGGCCTCTCCCGTTGCGGAGCACAGGCTCCGGACGCGCAGGCCCAGCGGCCATGGCTCACAGGCCCAGCCGCTCCGCGGCATGTGGGATCCTCCCGGACCGGGGCACGAACCCGCGTCCCCCGCATCGGCAGGCAGACTCCCAACCACTGCGCCACCAGGGAAGCCCTTTTACTGTTATTTTAAGTTAAATGCCACTAACATTACCAGATTTGGGGAGGGAGGTGCTAGGGATACTTCCCTTTTCCAGTGGCTAATGAACTCCTATTCATCCCTTCAGACTCGGCCCAATTCACCACTTGGAAAAATTGCCAGATCCATCAGAATGAATTAGTCACCCCCCTTTTTCTGCTAAACTGATACTACTGGCCTTATTTCTCTCTTGCTACTGGAACGTCAGTCTTCTGTGTTATCCCAGTACCTAGGGCTGCTGGGTAGGTACTAAGTGCCTAATGAATACACTTAGATGTTAATAAGTGCTGTTGGAAAGATAGTAATTTGTATCACATAAAGTTCATGGGGTAATGGAAGAAATTCAAAAT
Organism: Neophocaena asiaeorientalis asiaeorientalis; assembly: GCF_003031525.2. Classification (NCBI taxonomy): domain Eukaryota; kingdom Metazoa; phylum Chordata; class Mammalia; order Artiodactyla; family Phocoenidae; genus Neophocaena; species Neophocaena asiaeorientalis. The sequence goes on from NW_020173652.1 coordinate 9,012, forward strand.
GCTGAAATTATTTAGTATTTGAACAACATTATTTGGAATATGGATAAGAAACAAGTATGGAAATATGTTCCCATGTATTAGTCTGTGGATTATCCTTCTAAAAGAGGTGAAAAAGCTTTGCGGATATCGACAAAATAGACATCAGAAAAAGGCCAATTCTTTTAAAAGGTCAACTTCTGACACTGAAACAAGTGAAAAGTCAACATGAAAGGAAGATTAATCATTTGTAGAAAGACACAAATAGGTTGCTGCTGGAATTTAGGAAATTTGTAAGCGGATTAAGCTGGCCAGATGGTATCTTATGAAAGCTAATGTAACTAAAGAAGCTGTAACCTATTAGACCAATTAGAGAGACTAGTCAATTGCATTATACTCCTCCTAAAAGGTGATTTGAGTATTTGCCTAATGAGTCTCTTCACTTTAGAGTGCCCTCAATAGGCTTGTCCTATTTTCTACCAGCCACTTCTCTTCACTGCGCCAGCACCACTGGCCTTCTAGTCACCTCCGGCTCATAACAGGGATTATCTTCCTCTTGCCCCTCACCACTCAAGCTCATCACCCCTACACCTAGCTTTCGTCTGCTAGATGGATTTACCCATCGCAGAGAATACCGTGAGCAAATGTTTACTCAGCTTATAAGTGAAGAAAACTGATACTTTAGTTTTAAAAATGAGTCAGGATTGACTACTTGGTTACTCCAGGCTTCTGTGCCTGCAAAGCAGAAAACCTATTCTGGCTCTTAGTAAACTTGTAAGGTTTCTCCCCTCAATTTATCCCCTCTCCACCTGTATGTAAAAGCTCTTTTTCTTCATGTCACTTTTAAAATGTATATAATATTAACCACTGTTCCCCTCAAAACACTGCAAGTTAGTGTCTGGTTTTTGTCAGTAAAACTTGGGAATCAGAGAGAATGAGTAGCTGCCATAAAACATTTTCTAAAAAAGTTCTACATCCTCTGTGGTCTGTAGATTCACTGAAAAAACAAACAAAAAAAAATCCCAACTACTGTGATTAAGGCTTCCTACTTAAAACTTTCCTCACCTGGACTTCCTCCCTTATTTCTGGTTTTTCCTCTCATTCTTTGACCAGTCAACCTCAGTCACTTCCACTGAGTCTTCTTCTTAGGATTCTGTCCAAGACTCCTCCTTTCCCACTCTTTGCAGGAGACAATAATATGGTGGTCAAGGGCGTGAAATTTGGAGGCAAGATGTTAAAAATCTTTAAGTGTCAGTTTCCTCATCTGTAAACATGATAATTATAACACCTGATAAGTGAGATCAAGTGTATTAACAGCTTACCATAATATCTAGCACATACTAATTGCCCTAATAATGGTAGCTATCGTTATTCCTAATTTACATTTCTTATGACAAGTACTATAATTTCACTAGCAGTTAACTTCAAAATATGGATATATTGACATCAACTCTGTTGGAGCTTCAGTCCTGTGATTGTAGATTCCTCCCATATTTCTAAAACAGGTGGCTTAGCACAGTGGTTCCCAAACATCAGCATGCATAATAATCACAAGAATGCGTAGATTTCTGGGCCCCATCCCTGGAGTTTCTGATGTCTGGGATGGGGCCTGAGGAGTTTTCATTTCTTACAAGTTTCCAAATGATAGTGGTGCTGCTGACCCTTGGATCACATTGAGAGGCACTGATCTAGATGGATTAAGACAAATTGGCAGGGAGGAAGGGAGACCAAAAAAATAAAAGACCAAAAAGTTATCGAAGAGAGGAGCATACTTAAAAGCGGGTGGTATCAAATATCTTGTAAAGTTTGGAAAGGATAAAACTAAGAGAACACAGTTGGATTTGGTGACCAGGAGCCTTTTTGTTTGTTTTTCATGTGTGTCAGATACAGAGGGTTGATTTAATTATACTCCTCAGTTGGTGGAATATTATCATTATTATGACCAGAAAAAACATATGGCAGGTATTTGAGGTAATGGTTCTTAATCTGGGGTGTGCATTAGACTCTGTTAGGGAGTTGTTTTCACCAGCATACTTATGTTTAGTGCCCTTCCCCCCAATGCAAACTCATCAAGTCAGAATTTCAGTGTGTGGAACCTGGGCATGAAAAATTCCAGGAGATTTTCATGTACACCCTGGTTAAGAACCACTTCTTTGAACAATGATGGTCAGGAAGTAGAAGCAGTGAAAATAAACCAAGTTTTTGGTAAATTGTTGATGAAGTGAGAAGGGAAGAAAAAAACTGGAGTTTGAGAATTTTAAGGGATCAAGAAAACAGGAATGTGTAAGAAGAGGTAAAAAGCCTGCTGAGTGTTTGAAGGTGTAATGCTAAGGGGATATAATTGATGAAATAGAGAACTGGAGCCAGAGGGCAGGAGGGAATAGAATCGGGCACCAAGAGAATAGAGGGGAAAAGAATGAGTGAAGAAACATAAATCTAAAAGTAGAGAGGGGAGAAGTTGAAGGAACACTCCTTAAGGGAGGTTGTTTGCACACTACTGTTCAGTGGAACTTAAATAGTCCATGAACTCTATGGATTTTTCAAGGTTAGTAATGCTGGTAAATAAACTAGCCAGTTCAGCTACTCCAGCTGCCTCTAACGGTTACACAGTTGTGTTTTTTCACAACTTTTCTCATTTAGAAGAATTTTTTGAAATTAAGTCTAGACTTGCTGTGCTGTAATGCTGTTGCCCCAGCCCTTGCCATAAGATGACATATCGTAAGTATTTATATGATTATTATTCAACAAATGTTTGTGTGCCTCTCAGTTGCCAGGCATTGTTCTAAGAACTAAGGATACAGCAGTGAATAAAATATTTGTATTTTATTGGAAATTTCTGTCCTCAAGGAGCTCACATCCTATTTGAGGGAGGAAGATAATAAACAAAATAAATAAAATATAAGTGTGCATGTGTGTGCTCTGTGTGTGTGTGTGTGTGTATATACATATATACATACACGTATATGTATATATGTGTATGTATGTAAAGTTATAAAGTGTTGCATTCTTTGGAGAAATACAAAGTAGGGAAAGTGAATAGTGGAGCATCTATAGGTATTCACCAGTAGTTGAATAGAGTCTATTGGAGGGTGGTGATCAGGGAAGACTTTGCTGTCAGCAAAGACTTGTAAGAGATGAGAAAACCATTAATTTGGACGAAGAGCTTTCTGGGCACAGAGAACAGCAAGTATAGAGGTCCTGAGGTGGTACCTTTTTGAGACCTTTTTGCTAGGAATCACAAAACAGTCCTTGTGGTTAGAGTAGCATGAATGAGTGGGGATGAATAATAAGAAACAGGATCAGATAAGTAAGAAGGTGTGTTGGAGGGTGGGAAGAGCATGTAGGGCTATTCAGCTCCTTGTGAGAGGATACTGTAAGGTTATTGAGTGAGAAGGAAAGCCATGAAGCGTTTGAAGAGTGAAATGATGTGATCTGATTTATTTTTTGCAAGGATCAATCTGAGTGCTTTGTGGAGAATAGATTATAAGGGGAGCAAGAACAGAAGAGACCAATTTGAGGAGAGGTTGTGGTGGCTCGGACCAAGACAGTATAATGCTGGAGGTATGATAAGTGATCAGATTTCCTGCTCACTTATTGGAAGTGGAATTGGAAGGGGAATGTGACGAAGCATGAGAGTCAGGGATGACGCTGAGGATTTTTATCTGAACAACTAGAAGGATGGAGTAGCTATTTAGTGAGATATGGAAGATTGTTGGAGAAGAAAATTTGAGAGAAGGAAGACCAAGGATTCAGTACTAGGCATGCTGAGTCTGAGATGACTGTTTGATATCCAGGTGGAATTCAGGAGAGTGGCATGGGTGGACAGGAAGCTCTGGGAATGGAACAAATCATTACAAGGAAAGAGAAAGGGTTACTCCTTTGCTTTAAAAACATTAATGAACTGGTTTTTAGAGCATTTTAGGTTCACAGCAAAATTGAGCAGAAAATACAGAGTTCCCATATACCCACAAACACACACGAACTCTTCCACTATGAACATCCTGCAACATAGTGGTACCTTTGTTATAAGCAGTGAACCTGCACTGACACATCATTATCACCTAAAGTCCATAGTTTACATTAGAGTTCACTCTTGGTGTTGTACATTGTGTGGGTTTGGATAAATGTTTAATGACATGCATCTACCATTGTAACATCATACAGAATAGATTTGCTGCCCTAAAAATCCTCTGTGCTCTGCCTGTTGATCCCTGGCAACCCTGGTCTTCTTACTGTTTCCATAGATTTACCTTTTCTAGAGTGTCATATTGTTGGAATTCCACAGTATGTGAACTTTTTACATTGGCTTCTTTCATGTAGCAATATGCGTTACTTTCCTCCATGTCTTTTCATGGCTTGATAGCTCATTTCTTTTCAGTGCTGAATAATATTCAGTTGTCTGGATATATCACAATTTATCCATTAATTTACCGAAGGACATCTTGGTTGCTTCCCAGTTTTGGCAACTGTGAATAAAGCTGCTGTAAACATCTATGTGTAGGCTTTTTTGTGGACACAATTGCTGGATAATATGATAAGAGTATGTTTAACTTTGTAAGAAACTACCAGTTTGTATTCCAAAGTGGCTGTACCATTTTACATCTCCACCTACAATGGATGAGGATTCCTGTTGCTCCACATTTTCACTAGCATTTGGTTTTTTCAGTGTTTTGGATTTTGGTCATTCAAATAGGTGTGTAGTAATATCTCATTGCTTTAATTTGGAATTCACCAATGATATAAGGTATTAAACATTGTTTCATATGCTTACTTGGCATCTGTATATTTTCTTTTTCAGGCGTCCAGATCTTTTGCCCATTTTTAAAATTTCTTTATTTTTTGAACATCTTTATAGGAGTATAATTGCTTTACAATGGTGTGTTAGTTTCTGCTTTATAACAAAGTGAATCAGTTATACATATACATATGTTCCCATATCTCTTCACTCTGGTGTCTCGCTCCCTCCCACTCTCCCTATCCCACCCCTCTAGGTGGTCACAAAGCACCGAGCTGATCTCCCTGTGCTATGAGGCTGCTTCCCACTAGCTATCTATTTTAAGTTTGGTAGTGTATATATGATGTATTTTTTACAGTTCTTTTCCTGTAATTAGTATCTAGTCTCATAGCGTTGTGGTTGGAAAAGATACTTGATACAATTTCAGTTTTCTTAAATTTACCAAGGCTTGACTTGTGACCCAAGATATGATCTAGTCTGTATGTGTCTCTAGGCCTGAAGTGGGTCTCTTGTAGACAGCATATATATGGGTCTTTTTTTTGTATCCATTCAGCCAATCTGTGTCTTTTGGTAGGAGCATTTAGTCCGTTTACATTTAAAGTAATCATGGATATGTATGTTCCTATTCCCATTTTCTTAGTTGTTTTGCGTTCGTTATTGTAGGTCTTTTCCTTCTCTTGTGTATCCTGCCTAGAGAACTTCCGTTAGCATTTGTTGTACAGCTGGTTTGGTGTTGCTGAACTCTCTCAGCTTTTGCTTGTCTGCAAAGGTTTTAATTTCTGCATCAAATCTGAATGAGATCCTTGCTGGGTAGAGTAATCTTGGTTGCAGGTTTTTCTCCTTCATCACTTCAAATATGTCCTGCCAGTGCCTTCTGGCTTGCAGAGTTTCTGCTGAAAGATCAGCTGTTAACCTTATGGGGATTCCCTTGTGTGTTATTTGTTGTTTTTCCCTTGCTGCTTTTAATATGTTTTCTTTGTATTTCATTTTTGACAGTTTGATTAATATGTATCTTGGCGTATTTCGCCTTGGATTTATCCTGTATGGGACTCTGTATGGGTCCACGCTTTCAGCCATGGCTCGCGCCCATCTCTGGAGCTCCTTTAAGCAGCACTCTTAATCCCCTCTCGTAGCGCACCAGGAAACAAAGAGGTAAGAAAAGGTTTCTTGCCTCTTCGTCAGCTCCAGACTTCTCCCGGACTCCCTCCCTGCTAGCTGTGGTGCACTAACCCCTTCAGGCTGTGTTGACGCCGCCAACCCCAGTCTTCTCGCTGCTATCGAACTGAAGCCCGAGCCTCAGCTCCCAGCCCACCCCCCGTCCCGGAGGGTGAGCAGACAAGCCTCTTGGGCTGGTGAGTGCCCGTCGGCGCAGATCCTCTGTGCAGGAATCTCTCCACCCTTTGCCCTCCGCACACCTGTTGCTGTGCTCTCCTCCGTGGCTCTGGCTCCGAAGCTTCCCTCTCTGCCACCCGCAGTCTCCGCCCGCGAAGGGGCTTCCTAGTGTGTGGAAACCTTTCCTCCTTCACAGCTCCCTCCCACTGGTGCAGGTCCCGTCCCTATCCTTTTGTCTCTGTTTGTTTTTTCTTTTGCCCTACCCAGGTACGTGGGGACTTTCTTGCCATTTGGGAGGTCTGAGGTCTTCTGCCAGCGTTCAGTAGGTGTTCTGTAGGAATTGTTCCACGTGTAGATGTATTTTTGGTGTATCTGTGGGGAGGAAGGTGATCTCCGCATCTTACTCTTCCGCCATCTTGCCCTCGTCCTCCAGGAAACACAAGCTTTAAATGATACATTAAACAAGATGGACTTAATTGATATTTTTAGGACATTCCATCCAAGAACAGCAGAATACACATTTTTCTCAAGTGCTCATGGGACATTCTCCAGGATAGGTTATATCTTGGGTCATAAATTAAGCCTTGATAAATTTAAGAAAATTGAAATTGTATCAAGTATCTTTTCAGACCACAACGCTATGAGACTAGATATCAGTTACACGAACAGATCTGTAAAAAATACAAACACATGGAGGCTAAGCAATACACTACTTAATAATGAAGCGATCACTGAAGAAGTCAGTGAGGAAATCAAAAAATACCTAGAAACAAATGACAATGGACACATGACGACCCAAAACCTATGGAATGCAGCAAAAGCAGTTTTAAGAGGGAAGTTTATAGCAATACAATCCTACCTTAAGAAGCAGGAAATATCTCAAATAAATAACCTTATCTTGCACCTAAAGCAATTAGAGAAAGAAGAACAAAAAACCCCCAAAGTTAGCAGAAGGAAAGAAATCATAAAGATCAGATCAGAAATAAATGAAAAAGAAATGAAGGAAACGATAGCAAAGATCAATAAAACTAAAAGCTGGTTCTTTGAGAAGATCAACAAAATTGATAAACCATTAGCCAGACTCATCAAGAAAAAAAGGGAGAAGACTCAAGTCAATAGAGTTAGAAATGAAAAAGGAGAAGTAACAACTGACACTGCAGAAATAAAAAAAATCATGAGAGATTACTACAAGCAACTCTATGCCAATAAAATGGACAACCTGGAAGAAATGGATAAATTCTTAGAAATGCACAACCTGCCAAGACCGAATCGGGAAGAAATGGAAAATATGAACAGAGCAGTCAGAAGCACTGAAATTGCAACTGTGATTAAAAAACTTCCAACAAACTAAAGCCTAGGGCCAGATGGCTTCACAGGCGAATTCTATCAAACATTTAGAGAAGAGCTAACACGTATCCTTCTCAAACTCTTCCAAAATCTAGCAGAGGGAGGAACACTCCCAAACTCATTCTACAAGGCCACCATCACCCTGATAATAAAACCAGACAAGGATGTCACAAAGAAAGAAAACTACAGGCCTGTATCACTGATGAACATAGATGCAAAAATCCTCAACAAGATACTAGCAAACAGAATCCAGCAGCGCATTAAAAAGATCATACACCACGATCAAGTGGGGTTTATTCCAGGAATGCAAGGATTCTTCAGTATATGCAAATCAATCAATGTGATACACCATATTAACAAATTGAAGGAGAAAAACCATTTGATCATCTCAATGGATGCAGAGAAAGCTTTTTACAAAATTCAACACCCATTTATGATAAAACCCCTGCAGAAAGTAGGCATAGAGGGAACTTTCCTCAACATAATAAAGGCCATATATGACAAACCCTCAGCCAACATCATTCTCAGTGGTGAAATACTGAAACCATTTCCGCTAAGATCAGGAAGAAGATAAGGTTGCCCACTCTTCACCACTATTATTCAACATAGTTTTGGGAGTTTTAGCCACAGCAATCAGGGAAGAAAGAAATAAAAGGAATCCAAATCAGAAAACAAGAAGTTAATCTGTCACTGCCCATTTTTTAAATCAGTTTGTTAATTTTCATATTGAGTTTTAAGAGTTTTTTGGTATTTTTTTGATAACACTCCTTTTTCAGATATCTATTTAACAAGTATTTCCTCTCAGACTGTGGCTTGTCTTCTCATCCTTTAAACATTGTCTTTCACAGAGCAGAAGTTTTTAATTTTAATGAAATCCAGCTTATCAGTTTATTTCTTCCACACATCATGCCTTTAGTGTTGTATCTCGAAGTCATTGCTATATCCAAGGCCAATCAGGTTTTCTCCTATGTTATCTTCCAGGGGTTTTGTTTTGTATTATACATTTGGTCTTTGATCATTTTGAGTTAAATTTTGTGAAGGGTGTAAAGTCTGCGTCTAGATTCTTTTTTTTTCTTTGTAGGTGGATGTTCAGTTGTTATAGCACCATTTGGTGAAAAGACTATCTTTGCCCCGTTATGTTGCCTTTGCTCCTTTGTTAACAATCAGTTGACTATATTTATTTGGGTCTTTTTTCTGGGCTCCCTGTTTTTTTCATTGATCTATTTGTGTGCTTTCTCAATACCACAGTCTCTTGATTACTGTACCTTTATTGTAATTCTGTAAATGGGGTTGAGTCAGTCTTTTGACTTCGTTCTGCTTCAGTATTGAGTTGACTCTTTTAGGTCTTTTGCTTCTCCATATAAATTTTGGAGTAAGTTTGTTGATATCCACAAAATAACTTGCTAGATTTTCACTGAGATTATGTTGAATCTGTTGATCAACTTGGGAAAAACTGACATTTTGACACTATTGAGTCTTTCTATCCATGAACATGGAATAATTCTCCATTTATTTAGTTCTTTGATATCTTTTGTCACAGTTATGAGGAATTTTCCTCATACAGATTTTGTACAAATTTTTTAGATTTATACATAAGTAATTCATTTTGGTGGGGGGAGTGCTAATGTAAAATGGTAATATATTTTTAATTTCAAATTCCACTTATTTATTGCTGGTATATAGGAAATTGATTAACTTGCATATTAATGTTGTATCTTGCAACATTTCTATCATTGCTTATTCCACGAGTTTTTTTGTTGTTGTTGTTGTTGATTCTTTTGGATTTTCTACATTGATAATAATGCCATCTGTGAACATTTGATTTCTTACTTACCAGTTTGTATAACTTGGAAAGGAGTGGTGAAAGGGCACATTATTTCTTTGTTCCTTATCTTAGTTGGAAAGCTTTGAGTGTCTCCTTATTAAGTATGATGTTAGCTGTATGTTGTTTGTAGATACCCTTAACACATTGAGGAAGTTCCCTTCTATTCTTAATTTTCTGAGAGTTCTTAATCATGAATAGGTGTTGGATTTTGTCAAGTCCTTTTTCTGCATCTACTGATAAGATCATGTTATTTTTCTTCTTTAGCCCATTGATGTGATGGATTACATTAATTGATCTTCAGATGTTGAATCAGCCTTGCATACATGGGATAAATCTCTCTTGGTTATGGTGTGTAATCTTTTTTATACATTGTTGCATTTGATTTGCTAATCTTTTCTTGAGGATTTTTGCATGTATGTTCATGAGAGGTACTAGTCTGTAGTTTTCTTTCCCTGTAATGTCTTTGGTTTTGGTATTAGGTTAATTCTGGCCTCATGAGTTAGGAAGTATTCCCTTGGTTTGGTTTCTGTCTTCTGGAAGAGATTGTAGAAAATTGGTATAATTTCTCCTTAGGGGGTTGATAGAATTCTCAAGTCAGCCCATCTGGGCCTGTTGCTTTCTGTTTTGGAAGGTTATTAATTTTTTTAATATATATTAATTTCTTTAATATATATAGGCCTATTCATGCTGTCTATTCTTGTCTAAGTTTTGGCAGATTGACTCTTTCAGGGAATTGGTTTGTTTAATCTAAGTTATAAAATTTGTGGGCATGGATTTGTTCATAATAATCTTTTATTAACCTTTTAATGTCTCCATGCAATCTGTTGTGATGTCTTTTATTTCATTTCTAATATTGTAATTCGTCTTTTTTTTTCTTAGCTTGGCTAGAAGTTTACCAATTTTAAAGATCTTTTCAAAGAATCAGGTTTAGGTTTTACTTTCTCTGTTGATTTCTTGTTTTCAATTTCACTGATATCTGCTCTAATTTTTATTATTTCTCTTCTTTTGCTTACTTTGAATTTAATTTGCTCTTTTCTGGCTTCTTAAGGTGGAACCTTAGATTGTTAATTTTAGATCTTTCTTCTTTTTTAATATATGCATTCAATGCTATAAATTTCCCTCTAAGCACTGCTTTCACTGCATTCCATAGTGTCTGGTAAGTTGCATTTTCTTTTTCATTTAGTTCAAAATATTTTAAAATTTATTTTGAGAGTTCTTCATTGACCCATGTGTTGTTTAGAAGTGAGTTGTTTAATCAGCATATATTTTGGGATTTTGCAGTTATCTTACGGTTAACTGATTTCTAGTGTAATTCCATTGTGGTCTGAGAGCAGACACTGTATGATTTCTATTCTTTTAAATTTGTTAAGGTTGTGTTTTATGTTCCAGAATGTGGTTTGTTTTGGTGCATATTCCATCAAGCTAGAGAAAATTGTGAACTCTGCTGTTGTTGGATGAAGTAGTCTTTAGATATCTATTATATCCAATTGATTGATGGTGCTGTAGGGATTGACTGTGTACTTACTGAATTTGTGCCTGCTGGATCTGTCCATTTCTGTTAGAGGAGTGTTAAAGTCTGCAACTATAATAGGGGATTCATCTACTTTTCCTTGCAGTTCTGTCAGGTTTTTTTTGCGGTACGCGGGCCTCTCACCGCTGTGGCCTCTCCCGTCGCGGAGCACAGGCTCCGGACGCGCAGGCCCAGCGGCCATGGCTCACGGGCCCAGCCGCTCCGCGGCATGCGGGGTCCTCCCGGACCGGGGCACGAACACGTGTCCCCTGCATCGGCAGGCAGACTGTCAACCACTGCGCCACCAGGGAAGCCCAGTTCTGTCAGGTTTTGCCAAATATATTTTAACACTTTGTTGTTATGTGCATGCACATTGAGGATTGTCATGTCTTCTTGGAGGATCGACCCCTTTATCATTATGTTATGGTATTATCCTATTATTGCTGAAAACTTTCCTTGCCCTGAAGTAGTTCTGTCTGAAATTGATACAGCTGCTTCTGCTTTCTTTTGATTAATTACTAGCATGGGGTATCTTTCTCTATGCCTTTACTTTTCATCTATATATGTCTTTATATTTAAAATGGGTTTCTGAATAATGCCATTTGCAGCAACGTGGATGGACCTAGAGATTGTCATACTGAGTGAAGTAAGTCAGAGAAAGAAACATCCTGTGATATCGCATATATGTGGAATCTAAAAAGAAATAATACACATGAACTTATTTACAAAACAGAAACAGACTCACAGACTTAGAGAAACAACGTATGGTTCCCCGGGGGGAAGAGTTGGGGGAAAGGTTAGTTAGGGAGTTTGGGATTGACAGGTACACACTGCTGTCTTTAAAATAGATAACCAACAAGGACCTTCTGTATAGCACAGGGAACTCTGCTTAGTGTTGCAGCCTGGATGGGAGGGGAGTTTGGGGGAGATATGTATGGCTGAGTCGCTTTGCTGTGCACCTCAAACTGTCACAACATTGTTAATCAGCTATACTCTAGTATAAAGTAAAAAGTTAAAAAAAATAATAAAATGAGTTTCTTGTAGACCAGCAGTCCCCAACCTTTTTGGTATCAGGGACCGGTTTCGTGGAAGGCAATTTTTCCACGGACGGGGTGGGAGGAGGATGACGGTTCAGGTGGTAATGCGAATGACGGGGAGCGAAAGATGCAGCTTCGCTCACTTGCCCACCACTCACCTCCTCCTGTGTGACCTGGTTCCTAGCAGGCCACAGACCTGTTCTGGTCTGCAGCCTGGGAGTTGGGGACTTCTGTTGTAGACAACATATATTTGGGTTTTGTTTTTTTCATCCTCTCTGACAATCTGTCTTTTTATTGGTATATTTAGATCATTGACATTTTAAAGGGATTATTGTTATAGTTGGATTAATAACTACCATATTTGTCACTGTTTTCTATTTGTTGCCCTTGTTCTTTGTTCCTGTTTTTGTCTTTCATACTTTTTCTGGCTTTTTGTGGTTTTAATTGAGCACTTTATATGATTCCATTTTCTATCATTTGTTAGCGTATCAATTATGCCTTTTTGAAAAAACTTTTAATGGTTTCCCTAGCATTGGCTAAATATACATTTCCAACTAATCCAATTCCTCTTTCAAATAATACTGTATCACTTCGTGGTAATACAAGTACCGTATAATAACAAAATATTCCAAATTCCTCCCTCCTATTCCTTGTATCATTGTTACCATTCATTTCACTTATACAAAAGCATATTACATATATAAGCATTCATAATTGAATACATTGTTGCTATTATTTTCAACAAATTGTTATCTTTTAGATCGTTTAAGAATAAGAAAAATAAAAGTTTTTATATTACCTTTAGTTATTCATTTTTTGATGGTCTTCCTTTCTTTATGTAGATCCTTGTTTCTGACCTATATTATTTCCCTTCTCTCTGAAGAACTTCTTTTAACATATCTTGTCAGGCAGATCTACTGGCTAAAAGTTTCCTCAGCTTTTGTTTGTCTGAGAAAGTCTTTATTTCTCCTTCCCTTTTGAAAGATAATTTCTCAGGGTACAGAATTCTGAATTGGTGGGTTTTTTTAATCTCAACACTGTAAATACTTCTCTTCACTCCCTTCTTCCTTGCTTCGTTTCTGAGGGAAGGTCAGATGTACAGTTAAGCCTTGCACAATGTGGGGGTTAATCCAAGTGAGTATAACTTACTGCCATCCCTCTGCATCTGCATCCTCTGCATCTGCAAAATCAACCAACCATGGGCCGTGTAGTACTTCAGTATTTACTATTGAAAAATATCTGCATATAAGTGAGCCCGGGCAGTTCAAACCCAGGTTATTCAAGGATCAACTTACCTTTGTTCCTCTATAGGTAAGTTTTTTTTGTCCCCCTTTGGCTTCTTTCCAGATTTTTTTTGTCTTTGATTTTCTGCAATTTGAATATAACATGCCTAGACATAGCTTTTTGTTTGTTTCTTTGTTTTTAAACTTTTTGTTTTTGGTTTAATTAATTAATTTGTTTATTTTTTGGCTGTGTTGGGTCTTCGTTGCTGCACATGGGCTTTCTCTAGTTGCAGCAAGTAGGGGCTACTCTTCGTTGTTGTGCGCGGGCTTATCATTGCGGTGGCTCCTTTTGTTGCGGAGCATGGGCTGTAGGCACGTGGCCTCAGCAGTTGTGGCTTGCAGGCTCTAGAGCACAGGCTCAGTAGCTGTGGCACACGGGCTTAGTTGCTCCGCGACATGTGGGATCTTCCTGGACCAGGGCTTGAACCCATGTACCTTGCATTGGCAGGCGGATTCTTAACCACTGTGCCACCAGGGAAGCCCTGTTTCTTTGTTTTGTTTTGTTTTGTTTTGTTTTGTTTTTAAGCATTTATCCTGCTTGTTGTTCTCTGAGCTTCCTGGATCTGTGGTTTGGTATCGGACACTTATTGGGGAAATTCTCACTCACTATTGCTTCAGATATTGCTTCTGTTCTTTTCTCTGTTTCCTCTTTCTGGTATTCTCATTACACATATATTACATCTTTTGTAGTTGTCTCAGAGTTCTTGGATATTCTTTTCAGTTCTGGTAAGTTTTTATTGTCATATTTTCAAGCTTAGAGATTCTTTACTCACCTGTGTCCATTCTACTAATGAGCCCATCAAAGGCATTCTTTATTTCAGTTACAGTGTTTTTGATTGGTAGCATTTCTTTTTGATACTTTCTTAGAATGTCCACCTCTCTGCTTACATTATCCATCTTTTCTTGCATGTTCTTTACTTTTTCCATTAAAGCCTATAGCATGTTATTCTTAGTATTTTAAAATTCTTGGTCTGATAATTCCAGCATTCCTGCCATACCTGACTCTGGTTTTGTTTTGATTTTTCTCCCTTTTCACGGGGTTTAGAAGACAACCTCTTGGTATTGCAATACCTTTCCTACAATGGCAAAGTGATTGGGTTATCCTGAAAACCTTGAAATAATATTGTCAGTGCAAGTTGACTTTTAGAGTCTCTTAAAGAAATGGCTTTATACGACGTTTGTCAAACTTTCATTTAGCATTTATTGAACACCTTTGCTGTGAAAGGGGTATGCTTTACCCTTTGGAAAGCAGAAACATAAATATTTCTCAAGAATGTTATTGAGCATAATGAAGTGAGAGTCGAATAAAGTTCCACAAGGCAGAGATAATTAGAGCTCTTAAAGATGCTCAGTGGTTGCTTTGCTTTCTCTATTATTGCATGGAAACAGCTGGTATACTTGTTTTCAAGCTCATTCACATACTTATGATGAAGTTTTGATAGCATTCATTATCTTCTTGAAAGTCTTGGCAGTTAAATGGGCCAGAATTTAAATAACAATTTGAGCTTCTTAGGTACGTTTTTTTCAGTGCCTCAGAATTTAAAATCTAGGATTTCTTTAGGAAAATGTATTCTCTTTTATATCCCTGCCTTGGAATAAGTTCCTTGCATTCTGTTTTTTCCCTTCTTTGTGTCTTAGAAGATATGTGTTATTTCCTGGAATCCTAGGTAACCAAACACCTCCTTTTTGAGTGACAAAACCTTGTTACTCAAAGCACTGTATGTTCTGTGTATGTGCTCCAGTCTGGCTCTAGAGAGCCTGTTCTTTGTGGTTTGGTTTCTAATGTTATGCGTTACCATTTTGTTAAAAAAAAAAAATCCATATGACTAACTTGCCACAGTAATCCTCTCTGACACGTTTGCTTCAGGGAGAAAGCTGGCAAAGTTAGAAACACATGCCTAGTTTAAAATTTGCTGTCACTGCAGAAAAAAAGTTAATGGAATATAGTCCTAGTTTTTTCCTCTGTGTTAGTATTACTCATGGGACCAGAATAATGATTTTGGAAAGAGTATATTTACTTTCCTGTGTAATTTTATCATACTTTCAGTATCTCACTCATATTTTCCCTAGGATTTGTCAAGAAAATATTATTATATAGAGGAGTAAAAATAAAATTCTTTCTTTAGGCTCATAAGCAGTCTGAAAATACAGATGTTTTATTTTGCATTAATATGAACTATACAAAATTTAGTGTTCCTTGTATTTTAAAGTTCCTTTAACTTAAAATGCAAATGGTAGATATTAATATTTATTATTAGCATCTTTTTATATTTCATTTTCTCAACTCTGAATGTTCACCTAGTTTACAAAATTGACCTTTGCAAAGTTTTCAATAGTCCATCCCCACTCTGTTGTCCTTGTTCAGGGTTCATTACTTCTTTCCTAACACTATAATCATATCCTTTTTACTGGTCTCCTCAGTCATTTCTTACCAGTGCTTAATGCAGATCTGCCCATCCACAGATACTGAAAGCCTCCAGCCTACAGGTACCACCCTTCACAGTGCTTCTAGAAAGCCCCACCAATGCCTAAAGTCTGACCTCTTTACTTTCTTAAAAGGTTGTATAGGGCTTCCCTGGTGGCGCAGTGGTTGAGAGTCCGCCTGCCAATGCAGGGGACACGGGTTCGTGCCCCAGTCCAGGAAGATCCCACATGCCGCGGAGCAGCTGGGCCCGTGAGCCATGGCCGCTGAGCCTGCGCGTCCGGAACCTGTGCTCCGCAGCTGGCTTCTGCTTTTTCTGTCTGATTCCTCATTTGCATTTCAGTTCTTAACTAATGAACTGGTGCTAGTTCTCTGCCAGAATCTCAGCCTCATTATCCAGGGATCAGAGCATCACTGTTGTCTTTGACTACTTGGTCTCTGCCTGGTTAGTGTTGGGAATCAGGATTCTGAACACCCCGCGACTCCTTGCCACTAGAGTGGGTGGCCTCTAGTGTACTTCATCGGGGCTGATAAGAGGAAGAAGATAATCAGGGCCTTCAGAAGACCAGGAAGGGCACTGGGGTAAATCCTGCTTAGAATGGGATTTTGTTTTTTCCTCTGGGACCCAAGCACACTCTTAGCAACCCTGTCCTTCATGGGAGTATAGTGAGTTCATTATTCAGAAGGTTGCCCACATTATTTTTTCTTCTCATCTCTCACGCAACTCCTGACCGCACAGATTATCTTCCTTAATAGTGATAATAACAGCAATGACAACCCCTCTGTGTTGTACCAGACATTTTACTTTTATTATTTTTGTTGCCTTGCAGGGGATATGACATTTACCCCCACTGTATACTGAGGACACTGCAGTTCAGAAAGGTTAAGAGCTCAAGGTCACTTTGGGGTATGTGGTAGAGCTGGAATTCCAGTCCAGCTCTCTGACACTAAAGCTTGGAGCTTTTTTCAGGAGGGCCCAGTGCATGAAGCATGCTATTGGGCTGCCTCTTTCCATTTTCAGCTTTATACAGTAAAACTCTTGTGTTCAGGAAGAGAAAATATATATTGAACACTTACTATGCATGCATTTCAAGCATCAAGCATTATGGTCTAGCAAGCATTAGGTGCTTAATGATTGTTGAATGAATTGATGGATGAATGAATGAGAGGATACCATGTAAATTTGTTAGAAAGGGCAATCTCTTTGTGCTTAACACAGTGGCAGGCATGCGGTAGGTGCTCAAAAATATTTGAATTAATGAGATTATTCAGATATTGTTGAATTAATGAGATTATCCAGTGCACCCTTCTATTAAAACATGATGATGAATATAAGTATTTGAGTGATAGATCTAGTCTTCTGGTGAAGAAAAGATGGGTTTTAATGGATGTTTTTTTCCTTTGTATCCCTCAAAGAGTAGTTGATATCCTATGATGAGCTCCACTTCCAGCAGAAGGCTTCATTTACCTACTTCATCTTACTCGACCTCTCACTTATTCACTCCTTAAAACTCCTTCCTTGACTTTGGCCCTTGCCCTTGGATAATGCCATTAATTCTCATAACCAGCTACATTCTGCACACTGACAATTCCCACAGCTATATCAGAATTTTTTAGGCAGAATTTTTCCTTGACGATCCAGAGTCATGTAAATGACTGTCTACCTTAAACTAAAATGTCATAGAACTTTCCCACCCTGCCCGCTACCCCGTGTATATATCTGCTGCTTCTCCTTTGTGTCTCGTATTGTTAAAGGGGAGGAAACTCTGTATTCAGGACAGAGACCTCTGGGTAAGAAGCAGCCTCAGTATAATCACGAATGTGACCACATGGGGTTCTCTTAGCCACTGCTTTGGAGAAATCAGTGTTGACCTAGATTTAAGACCCCCTAACTTAAGGGGCTAACAGTGGTCTACATCACCCCCTCCAAACAAGTTTTGTCTTTTGGTGCTTTTCTGTGCCACTGACCTTCTATTCCTCCTTGCTGATGCAAGCAGGGATGACAGGAGAGTGAGGCCTCTTTCTCATTACATTCCTTTCTCAAGCATGATGTGTGAGAGAATGTACTTTGATTATCACATCCACAGAACTCTCTCAAGGTTTGTGTAGATTTTTCCCCCATTGTCTGTTTCTTTCCTGGCTGGATAATAGACCATAAGTTGTTTTGTGAGTTATTTTTCCTGTTACTTGCAGTCCTCACAGCAGGCTTGCCCAGTGACACAGTGCAGTTAACTCTTACCTATTTCTCTGGGCCTATTCATGGTTTCCCTTTCTTGTGCTAGAGTCACTGGACTTCAGCTGATAGTGTTATGTTTTTTCCTGTTACTTTACTACAATGGCATGTGGTTTTGCTTCTCTTTTTTCCTTCATCACATTTGTGTCGGACCCATTTGTCTAAAACTGTATATGAAATGTCTTCAAACAGCCTTAATCAAGTCAGTCGCTGTCTGTGTATAATGTTGGCAAAGAAATCTTAAGCATTTCCTTCCTATATTTAGTCATATTAAAGAGAAATTTATAAGGAGTATTTTATTCTTTTTATTACAAAATGTTTACTATAAGATGACCAAAAGTTAATGCAAATCTAGCCTCCACTTTGGCATAGGTAAATCTTAGTTGCTATGTGACCATTTGCTGTCTGTCTGTCCATATCTGTATTTGAAGAAACGTAATTCAAACTCATTTTGTTGAAGTGAGAGAGTGGTAGTGTATATATGGACATATATACATTACCAAATGTAAGATAGATAGCTAGTGGGAAGCAGCCACATAGCACAGGGAGATCAGCTCGGTGCTTTGTGACCACCTAGAGGGGTGGGATAGGGAGGGTGGGAGGGAGGGAGACGCAAGAGGGAAGAGATATGGGGATATATGTATATGTATAATTGATTCACTTTGTTATAAAGCAGAAACTAACACACCATTGTAAAGCAATTATGCTCCAATAAAAATGTTAAAAAAAGGTAAATGTAGTGTTAGATTGTCTGGTGAAAGGTGAAAGTTGTTTGATGTTATTATCATTTTTATAGTATATGTTATTTCACTGTAAGATGAAAATTTGTCAGTAAGCGGTTGGGACACAAACATAATTAAATACCTTTGTTCTCTACATTTCTTAAAAGAATGAGAATATTAAATAATTTGTTGTTTCATGCAGTGTGTGATCACTGATCACAATCAATGTTTTTAAGCTACCTATAATGATTAAGTTCACTGTTCATTTTAAGGGTATATAACCGTAGTGTTCATTTTCTAAACTTACTAGAGAGAGAGCTCTCTTAGCAAAACTGTGCATCAGTGTTTGTTTTGATTTTGGTTCACCGCTTAGCATCTTGTCTGGTCTTTAATCAGCATAAAGCTTGTCTAATTCATTGGCTCAAAGAAAAAAAAAAAACCCAAACTCATTTTGTTGTAGGTTCCCCAGCTAGCCAGGACTAAGGCAGACTGTCTCAGAGAGCTCTGAGATGGGTTTGTTTATAGCCTAAGGTTCTCACACTGTCTGGTGTAGATATTGCTGATTATAGTGCGCTGGTTGTTTTAGAACCACAGCCTTTGATCTGACCTTATTCTTTTTGACCAGAAGTAGCAGCATTAATTCCACACCACAGAGTATTACAAGACCCTGAGAGTATCCTTCTGTAGGACCAAGAGTGAGTGGTTAAGGAAGTCATATAGCTGGTACACAGCTTCCTTCATTGTGCACTACACATATCTCCCACAAATAGGCCCCCTGCTTCAAGGGTGTTTGTATTTGGAGTGGTTAATTCCGTTAGCCTGTATGGGTAGGTGACAGAAGATATTCTGTTAAAAACTTCACACGTACTGTCCTCCTCCATGACTTTCTTTCAGTTAATTCAGGGCCCAGCTGAAATGCTCAGTATCACTTCTTAGTGAGTGCTTCAGAATTCTTGGCATTGAATATCACTGTAGTAAAAGCACATAAAATCAACATATTGTGG
The DNA here is from genome assembly GCF_003031525.2 of Neophocaena asiaeorientalis asiaeorientalis. Taxonomy (NCBI): domain Eukaryota; kingdom Metazoa; phylum Chordata; class Mammalia; order Artiodactyla; family Phocoenidae; genus Neophocaena; species Neophocaena asiaeorientalis. The sequence goes on from NW_020173652.1 coordinate 28,438, forward strand.
AAAAGCTTCTCTGTGCAGCACCCTGCCCACCTTGCACGTCTTCATTCAGGCCACGTGGGCAATGCTTCACCACAGTCTGACTCAAGTCTTGGCGAAATGCCCTGTGGTTCCTCCCGGAGCAAGGGGAGATAAGCGGCTTGGTGAGGAGCTGTTACTAGGTGGTTTCTCCTAACGTACCTGTGGGAAACTGTCATAAGTCCATTTCTCATCCATCTCCTCGTTCAGCTGAGTGCAGGGGTCTCCACCTTGTACCTTGTACCCTTGAGGTGTCTCTGTAAGTCTGTAAAACTGCTTGGATTTAGTTTAGAGGTGGCTCCTTGACAGCAGCATGACACATTGCTTGAACATCTGGCCCTTCCTGTTTGATGTCAGCATGTGGGATTAAGGGCTTGGTACACTGACACCGTGCTGATTTTGCTTTTGCTGTGTGTTTGAGTAATAAATTGTCTGAATCCATTTGAGCGCATTGTCTCCTTACCAGACTAACCTGTGGAAGTGTGGCAAGCCAACCTAATAGCTGTACTAGTAATACTTGTGGCCCTGTGAGCCATTGAGTTGCTGCTTTGGGAATGTTTGACTGTGTGACACAGTGGGGCAGTGGGGTTCTCACTGGCCAAACACTCAGCTCCTATATGTACCATGGGTTACCCTTTGAGCCTTTGTACTCATCTCTGGGCAGAGTGAGGCCCCTATTGGAATTACCCTTTTCTCACATTGCCAGGCCAACAAAAATACTAAAATCTGCTCATCAGAAAGTCTTTTTATACAACTGGAAGGACCACACAAATTCTAAAGCTGACCCCTAACACCTGCCTCCCGCCTCCCTCCCTCCCCCCGCCCCCAGCCTCTACATCTCTCTAAGTGTGGTAGGAAACAGAGAATAATCACAGTGTTTGGGCCTACTCAGAATGGTGTACTTTATTTTTTAATTTTTTAATTTTTTTGGCTGCGTCGGGTCTTAGTTGCGGCATGTGGGATCTTCGTTGCAGCACGCAGGATCTTTTCATTGCAGCGAGCAGGCTCTTCATTGCGGCATGCAGGCTTCTCTCTAGTTGTGGCATGCAGGTTCTCTCTCTCTAGTTGTGGCATGCGGGTTCCAGGGCGCGTGGGCTCTGTAGTTTGAGGCACGCGGGCTCTAGTTGAGGTGCGCGAGCTCAGTAGTTGTGGCGGGTGGCCTTAGTTGCCCCGTGGCATGTGAGACCTTAGTTCCCCGATGAGGGATTGAACCCGCGTCCCCTGCATTGGAAGGTGGATTCTCTACCACTGGACCACCAGGGTTAGGGTTAGGGTGTACTTTAAATGGTACATTCCTACTCAGGAGGTGGTTCCCTCTTGCTCATAGATTTTGTGATATTTTGGTTTCCAAAGAAACCAAATGTTTCACCCTACAAGCACCTACAAACATTTCTATTCTGGCATTAGATCTGGGAAAAATGGAAGACAACACGGAGGGTAATTTCTACTTATATATTTTTGAAAATTTTTCTATATAGTACTTATTGATTTTGCATTATGGTCTTTTTTAGTATAGACATTTAAGGCTATAACTTTCCTTCTAAGCACAACTTTAACTGCATTCCACAGATTTTATGTTGTATTTTCATTACCATTTAGTTCAAAATATTTCTAATTTCTCTTGTAATTGATTTTTTGTGTGTTTCCCTTTGTTGAAAGCTTTTCATCCAAATGCAGTCACATACCTTTCACTACATACTACTATAATTTTTATTCTAATACAGTAATACTCCTTCAACTTATCAGATCCCTTTCATAAGAGAAGTTAGCATATATGTAATTTATGTTTTGATCCAGTGATTATTTAGTTTTATTGTTTACTTTCCAAATATGTAGTGTTTTCCTGGTTTACATATTGGTATTTGTGAGGACAATGTTAACACAGGGGGTCTGGTTGCTGACTCCTTCATGTCTCTAAGGGAACCTGGAACCATGATTGACTCTTGGTTAACCCCTGGGAATGTGGCCCTCCGCATGTTTTTATGTTAATGGTTGATTTAGTTTTGAACACCAGGAGCAATAGACCGTGCTGTACCTGTTTGTCAGAACTGCTTTGTACAAACATCCAGATTCGTGAAGTGTACCTAGTTTCATTGTTGGGGTCCTGAGTTTCAATTACCATGGCGGTCAAGTAGCAGGATATGCCTGTATGACCAGCCTTTCTTACAAGCCATGAAAGCTGAGACTCAGTTGCTCTTTCTGCTCTTCCCTCGTCAGAGGTATTTTGCATATATCCCTATAGTTTGCTTCTAGAGAGAGTATGTATAAAAAGGTCTGTGACCTCTCTGGATTCTACCCAATGCGTATCTTTTTCCTCCTGCTTTTACTCTGTACCCTAGACTGTGGTAAATCTTAGCCATGAGTATAACCTACTGTTGACTCTTCCGCGGTGAATCACAAACTTGAGGGTGGTCCTGTGTGCCCTAAAATGGTATTCTAATTTGATTCTTTTGTGGTCAGAGAACATACTCCATATGATTTCAGGTTTGGTTTTTTTAAGAAAAAAATTATTGAGGCTTGTTTTATAACCTAGAATATGATCTCTCCTGGTAACTATCCCATGTAAATCTGAAAAGAATGTGTATTCTGCCATTTTGGGGTATATCATTCTATAAATATATATTAGGTCAAAGTGGCTAATAATGTTGTGCATGTCTTCTGTGGCTTTGCTGATTGTTCTTTTTTTTTCTAGTTCAATCCATTGATGAGACAGGAGTGTTAAAGTCATCAACTATGATTGGAGAATTGTCTGTTTCTCCTTTTAGTTCTGTCAATTCTTGTTTCATATATTTTGAAACTCTGTTATGGGATGCATACACATTTGGGTTGGTCCCTTCCTGTTGAATTGACTCTTTTATCATTATTGACTCTATTATCATTCTCCTTTATTTCTGGTAATACATTTGGTTTTGAAATTTGTCTTGTGATGTTAATGGCCATTCCAGCCTTTTGCTTATTACTCTTTGCAAGGTATGTTTTTCATCTGCTCATTTTTAACCTGTCTGTGTATTTATATTTAAAATGAGTGTCTTGTAAACAGTGTAGACTTGTGTAGTTTGTTTTATTTTTGCCTTCTGACAATTTCTGCTTCTTAATTGGAGTGTTTAGTTCAATGATCTTTAATGTAATTATTGACATGATTGGGCTTAGGCCTAATATTTTTTATTTTCTACACATCTCTGTTTTTCCTTCCTCTCTTCATCCTGCCTTGTTTGTAGAGGATTTGAATATGTTTTCAGAATTCTCTTTTATTTTGTCTTTTGATATTTTAGCTATTCTTTTTCGTACTATTTTTATAGTGGCTGCCCTAGGGATTATAATATACAAAAATAACTTTTCACAGTCCACTTAATTAGTTAATAATGTACTACTTAGTACATTAGTTAATACTGTACTACTTCAAGTAAAACATCGAAAACTCACAAACTTACAGGTCCATACCTCTGTCCTTTTTGTTATAGTTGTTACATGTAAACACACACACACACACACACACACACACACACTCCACAAGACACTTACCATTTTAGTTTTAGACAGTTATTTGATTTATAAAGAAATTCAGAGGAAAAAAGCAAAATATAGTCCTCTGTATTTATTCCCCCATTATCACTTCTGATGCTCTTTATTCATTTTTGAGTGTCCCAATTCCATCTAGTATCATTTGCCTTACATCTAAATAACTTCTAGCATTTCTTACAGTGCAAGTCTGCTGCCAGCAAATGCACTTCTTATAGTGATCTGCCAGTGACAAATGCTTTTAGTTTTCTTTTATCTGAAAGTATCTTTATTTTGTTTTCACTCTTCAGGGATATGTTTGCTGGATACAGAATTCTGGGTTAACATTTCTTCCCCCCCCACCCCAAGACTTTAAAGATGTTCCAGTCTTTCTGTCTTCCATGGTTTCTGATGAGAAGTTAAGCATTAATCAGATCATTGTTCTCTTGTTGGTGATATGTCATTTTTCTCTGGCTGCTTTCAAGGTTTGCTCTTTATCTTTGCCTTACAATGGTTTATTATGTACCGTGGCTGGGTTTCTCTGTGTTTATCCTGCTTTGATTTATGTATTTTATATCTGCGAATTTCTTTCATCAATTTTGGGAAATTTTTATCCATTATTTCTACAAATATTTTTTCTCTCTCCTCTTCATCTGGTATTCTATTTACATTTATTTATGACTGTATAATATCATTTAACAGGTCTCTTAGCTTCTGTTCATTTTGTTTAATTTTTTCTCTCTATTCTTCACCTTCTGTAATTTCTATTGATTTGTCTTTAAGTTCACTTACTCATTCCTCTGTCATATCCATTTGGATGTTAGTCAATCTAGTGATTTTTTTCAGAAATTATATTTTTTTGTTGTTCTAAAATTTCTTTTTTATTGTTTCTGTTTCTCTGCTGAGACTTCCAATTTCTCTGCTGAAGTTTTCATCAATTGATCATTCCAACATCTCTGCCATAATTGAGTCTAGTTCTCATGCTTTCTTTGTCTCATCTAACTAGATTGTTTTGTTTTATTATGCTTTGAAATTTTTTGTTGAAAACTGGACATCATGTACTGTTTAATAGGAACTGAGGTAAATAGGCCTTTAGTGTGAAGTTTGATGGTTATCTGGCTAGAAGTTAGACTGTGTGTAGTATGTACTGTAGCTGTAGGTGACAGAGGATAAACCTTCCGCTGGTGTCTTTGATTTTCACTCCCCTATTGTCTTCAGGTTCTCCTAGGGACTTGTTCTTAAATAAGGTCTGGGATGAGCTATTCGTTCAGTTTTATTCCCCTGTCATTATACAAGAGTTCTACTGATGTAGTGGGAAGGTGTGGGGAGAGAGGAAGTGTTTTATAATCCTAAGACTGGGTCTCAGTCTTTTAGTGAGCCTGTACCCCTGGGCTGTGACCTTCACGACTGCTTCTCAGCATTTGTTTTTCACCCTTAGGTGAAATAGGAAGGCTAGATGGGGGCTGGAATTGGGTGATTTCCTTCCCCCAAGTGGAAGGCTAAAGGGGGTTAGAACCAACTGGGTATTTGGGTATTTTAAGCCAATTTGAGTATTTCACTTCCCCAAGGTTGATTAGGCTCTGTTAAATAGTTTCTCTTGAGGGCAGACCTTGTTAAGAGGTAGAGAATGTTCTGGGCATATTACAAAGTGGCTACTTTCCCCCTCCCACTTCTGGAAGCCTGAGGGAATTTTTCTCTGATCTTCACTGTGAGAACTTGGCAGGGCTCCTGGTGGTAAAACTCACAAAAGTATGAGGGTCCCCCTAAGATCAAGCCCCCCTGAAGTTTTTAACTCTCAAACTTGTCCACACTGAGCTTCTAGCAATCAACTACAGTTTAGGTTTTCTACTCTGGTACTGGTTGTGGAGTTTTCTGTTCCTGGGCCTCTGCTTTGGTAAGTTGGATTTTCTGTATGCACCTGTCTGTCTCTACAGTTTTGGGGGCAGTGTTTTGCCCTGTGACCTCAGTGCTCTGCTGGGTCTAGAAAGAGTTGTTGACTTTCAGTTTGTTCACCTTTTTTCTTGTTGTGAGAATGGGAGTGATAAATTCCAAAGTCCTTCTATACCAAGGTCAGAAGTCAGGTTTTTATGAATTGAAAACATGTCTTCTTGTATTTCATTGAGGATAGCCACTTTAACATCCTTGTCTGTTAGTTCTGGTTCATCTTGGAGTTGGACTAGAATCATTTTCTTTTCTCCTGATAATGTGTTATATTTTGTGTGTGTGTGTGTGCGTGTGCGATATTTTCTTGATTCTTTGTATGCTGGCTACTTTGGGATTATATCTTGGATGTTATGAATGTTAAATTGAGGAGACTCTGGACTATGTTATTTTTATCCAATAAGTACTATTTCTTTATCTTAGCAGCCAGTTTTCTTGGCTGGGCTTGAACAGCTAACTCCTGTGTAGTAGCTCTTGTCTTTGTTCAGATCTGCTGTTTTTGGATGGGCTGTTAATAGTCTAGCCTGTGCAAGTGTTGTTCAGGGTTTAGTCAGAGATGTGGGTAATCAGGGATTAGGGATCTACTCTTTGGGTCTTTGTCTTCAATGCTCATGATTTCCTGGATTCTTTTTATCTGGTTTTTCAGGTCTGAATGACTGGGTTTTTCACACATGCTTATACTTCTGCTGTGAGCACTTGGGCTTCACCTAAATCCAGACTAAAAGGCACATCATCTCCTCTCCTTCAACTGAGTGCACAATCTGCCAGTGTCTGTCTGCTTCTCTTCACTCATCAGCACCTTCTGGGTGGCAGTTATAGTCTTAGTTCAAAATTTGTTCTTTTGCTTTGCATTTATTCCATAACCACCATAGTTAGGATTCAATTACAGATGTAATTGAATACAGAGCTTGGGGGTTCCCTCTCTGGCTGTCTTCCTTCTGGGATTCTCTCACTTCTTCAGCATTTTCCCAACTCACGTTTTCTGGTTCCCTACGCCAGGATTATGTCGGGTTTTTTCTATGTGTGCCGTGTCCTCCACTAGCTGCTGTTCATCACAAATGCTGCACTTAGCCCCAGGCTAAAAGCCATGGTGACTAAAACTTACTGATATAGTTCCCTGTCTCTATTCCTCCCAGCAGTTGTGAGTTCCCTGTGAGAATCTGTATGCTTTTGCTCACTGTCCAGTGCCTTAAGTTCATTTCTCTTTCTATGATACCTAGGTTTTGTGGTTGTTTTTTGTGTGTATATGTGCAGGGGACGGAGAGAGTCCTATAGGTTCTGAGTTTATCATATCCAGATATGGAAAGTTTTGAGGAATATTTCCATGAGGGCAAAAAAACAATTTACTGAATAACCTCTTAGAGTCCAAGACCATGTGCTCCTTTAGTGAATGTTGGTAAGACAGAATCCTGTGATGTCCTAGCCTCTTGTTTTCCATACAAAAGGGAGTGGGGGCAGAGGCATTTTAGAGATAAGCAGAATCCTTTAAGGGCTATGAGCAACCTGTATGATCCCACCTCACTAAGTTGTATTGAAAATAGAATAACTTTTCACCAAGCCTGGAGATTTTTAAAAAACCTATTTAGAGCTGTTTTAAGTCAAATGCTAGATTCTACTCTGCTTAGTACAATGCTTGTAGTAGGTAGTCAGTAAATGTTATTTCACCATAATAAATTACTCACCATTAATAAATTAACTAAGAGTGAGCATTTTGATTATCTCAGAAATAAGAAAATTAAAGAAATATATTTGTATATTTTTTCTTCTTGTACTCATGTAGATATGCAGCTGATATATTTCAACCCATTTTAAATAAGATTACTTTGTCCATGATATACTTTGTTATATAGTGCTATATAAATGCGTTTGGGAGGAAGTCCCTGTAATGGTTATTTCTTCTAACTCATTTGCTGAAGGACTGTAGGGAATAGTGAACTAGATAATTAAATAAAGTTCATTTTGTAGTTTCTACCTTATATGACAGCCAGAGTAAATGAGATTATTAACTTGAACACCTTAAGAATGCATACAGTAATTAGGAGGCTTATAGAAATCATCAAGGAATTTACAATGATAGAAGAGCAAAGAATTAAGGTTTCTCTAATGATGGGGTTAAAGTGTTCTGCATGTATGTCTGCACACATACAAAATGTAAAATTCATCAAAATACAACTCACAATACTTTTGGCTCATTACCCTCTTGTAAATTCACATGTAAGAGATTATGTGGGGTCTTGATAGCATTATGGTAAATCACAGGCTGTACTGTAGGTGCTACTCACTATTGAATGGGAATGAGATCAAAGCAGCCATGTTGGCCTGTCACTAAAATGAGAGATTTGGCATTGACTTGTCAGTGTGGTTACTGTAAAAGAGATGCAGTATGGAGCTATTTCCTAAGATTAATCCAAGTGTTCAGCATCATAACTCAGAAACTCATTCAATTCTCTGCCCTAAGTCTCCATTTACTTAGTGCTGTAGACAGATTGGTGGACCCTGAGAAGGCTTAGGACTTTGAAGGGGCTGTGGTAGCTATCTTGCTGTTGGCTCTAGTGACCTGTAGCTATGGATCCCCCTGTATGCACCCCTTTTCTGGGGTTGAAATCCAGTGCCCCAAAGCTGCTTTGAGGCCTGAATTGCATGAGTGAGCACTCAAAATGTGAAAACAACTATAGACCAGAATAACAAGGTAAGGCCAAAGAATGTTTTTATGGATATTCATGCATGTTGCCAGCAGGATTCAGTTTTTTTCCAGATGATTCTGAAAGATTCGCTTATAATTTAATGAATTTATATTTGATTCTTCTGAGCATCCAGTTAGCTTCCTATTGGTTCTGTACCAGACCACATCATTTTATGTCCCTTTGTCCTACCCATCTCTGAGGTAGATGAATGCTTCAGTTCAACGGGTGGTAAGGGGCTGTATTTTCACGGGACTTTCCTTGTGTTTCACAGTGTCTGTGTGATAAGAAGGACAGGAAGAAAACCTGTTTTAGAATAAACTGCATGAGGTGTTAGAATCCTATAATGCTTATTATGAAGTTTGGTGAAATGCTTTTCCAAAGAGAATTTTCTCCTCAAATTAGTAGCTATCAATAAATTGGTATGTGGGAGGAACCTTCCTTAAGATTGGTGTTCCTTCGTAGCTAAAGCAAGACGTTGCAGACATTTCAGAAGCAGTTTCCAAGGAAGTGAATAGATGGTGAGGTAATTTTCTTTAGTACTTGTATCCTGATTGTCTCCAGAGGCTTTGAAGCTGTGAGTTACAAAATAGACTGATTTGATCTCCTGGGGATATTTGCCAGCTTCATAATTGCACCGAGATTTTTAATGAAAACAAGTGACAACACGATGTCTTTCCCTTTGTTCTAGGAGGGAGGCGATTCCTCGGTGATAGGAACAAAGTGTAGGTTTTAGTTTGGAAGACTTGGAAAACCAGACTTCTTACAGGCCAAACACAGCAGTATATCTGTGATAGTTATGCAGCCACCAAGTTGTGACTACTTGTTTTATTGAGATAGCCTTGACAAAAGTCAATTAGACTAAGCAACATGAAGGCAGGTTTTATGTTGTTTTGGTAATCAGACTCCTGGCACGACGCTTGGCTGTGGTAGATCCTGTTACATTTTTGTTAGAAGAATGGGAAGTCTGTTGTGTCGCAATGTCCTAGGTTGCTTGACGTGTAGACTTTCCCTCCTGCCCCTGGCAAACAAGTCATTTTTCAGGACTCTCAAGTGTTGCCTAGTCTGTGAAGACTTCATATCTTTTCTGGTTACCACTAACCTGACCATTCTTCCCTTAATGTATCCTTTACTTCTTTTATAGCATCTATGACATTTTAATTTCATTTTTGATGTGTATCTGCCTGTTTATACCACAGTGGGGAGCTCAATTACAGTTTGTTTGTTTACCCTTGGTATATTAGTAGGAATGAGTTTGGCTGCAATTAGCAGAAATGCAATTAATAGAGGCTTATATAAGAGTGTAGTTATCTCACAAAATTAGTTTGGAGGTAGGCAGTTCAGGGTGGATGTCTTCAAGGACACATACCTTTCAGTTTTTCCAACCCATTAAGTTTAGCATGTGGTTCTCATTCGCATTATTGTACAATGGCTATACTCCACACCTCACATCCGTATTCCATGCAGGAAGAAAGAGGGCAAATGGCAGAAGGGTTTGCAGAGGTATGTCCTCTTGAAAACAAGACTCTCCCCTTACATCACATTGGCTAGAACTGGGTCACATGTACACCCTTAGTTACAAGGGAGTCTGAGAACTTTTCCAGCCCTCCTCCTACAGAAAGGCTGGGGGGCAAAGGCATTGTGGATGGCATTTGTGTAGGTAGTCTACAATTTCCTGTTGATGATTGGGGTCTCCCTCAAAAATGTCCTGGCACATGTCCAACAAATTATGTCACATATTGAGTATATTTTAGTAGTACGCTTACCATCTTAAATCTCAAGAACAAAATCTGTTTCTTTGCTATTTCTTCAGATTCTTTGCATCTATTTTAAAAGTGTGGTCTGGCTCTTGGTTTCAAATTAAACTTACTTTGGCCATTTTCAAGATGAAGGTTATGGTCAGAGATGGAAATAAGCAGTAGTACAAGAGACTGTGGTTCTAGGAACTTGGCCCCAGCAGTATGGAAACCATTTCCCTGTAAGTGATGGACTCCATAAATAGTCTCTCTGCTTCCTAGGGTTCTGTGATTTCTAGATGTCCTTCAATTCCTTTTTCCTTTTATGAATTGCATTTGACAGAGGGAGGGGATGCAGCACTCAATGGGTCCCCTTATTTGTAGTGTCAGTATATTTAATTTCTGTATCAACACATAGTTTCTGTGTGTCCTCTTTAAACTGGTTGGAATGAAGCTGAGGGCATCTGGGAACCCTTAGGACCCTCTACTCCTTGCTGCTGCTGCCCCCACTCCTATTCTCTACTGCCTTCTTAGGGCATTCCTTCCTGTGATTCGTGACTTTATTTGCATTCCTTATTGTGTTCTCTAGATAGCTGTGAATTGTAATGTCTCTTTCTTTATCCAAATATATGTTTTTTTTTCAGCCATAAATTCCCTTGTCCTTAGTTACGGCAGCAACAGGGAAACACTACAGTCATATCTATTAGACAAATCCCTTTCCTCAGAGACCAAGCTTTCCTCCACAGTCCTTCCCTTTAGTTGTTCTAGGAAAGGCAGGAGGTTTTCTGAAGCAGTTTTTAAGTTGCTTCTAGGAAATTTATATCCATTTTGGTAGTGGACAATTTTTTTTCCTTCGAAGGCCACATACATGAGGAGGAAGAGATCAAATAAGGGCCACACATGTAAAGATCCTACTTAGAAGGTAGTTCTTTTGGGTAGAAGTTTTATTTTTGAGAGAAAATGTTCTTCATCCATGCTTTTGCAATTAAAAACAGAGCATAAATGCCCCCAAAGAGCAGAGAGCACAAAATTTTAACCAAAAGCTGTAGGTTTATAAAAGAAGAAATACAGCTAGCTCATATATACATTATATATAATCTGTTCAACCTGATTGTGATCAAGGAATTGTAAACTAAAGCAATGAGATACCATTTTTCATCTATTGAATTTACAAATTTGAAAAACAAAATGCTCATACTCATTGTTGACAAGTGTGAGAAATAGTCTTTAAAAGTTTTTTTTTTTAATTATAAAAGGTTAGGCATACTGAAAAGTAGAGAAGCCAGTATGATGAAAACTTCTATGTCTACTATTTTATTTATTTCGAATCTTTTTTTAAAGGCCTAATCCTCCCTAATCTGGTTCCCTTTCTTCCTCCCTCCTTCCTTCACTGTCAACCTCCCTAAAGCCAACCTGAGACAGCCACTTTCTGTAAACAAGCATTCTCGTATACTGGTGGTAAAAATGAAATTGCTTCAAACTTTCTGGAGGGCAAGTTAGCAATATGTATCAATCAACCTAGGAATCTCAGAAAACAATAAGATGTGCATAAAAATATAGGTGGGTACATATCAACATTATTTATAATAAAGAAACAGAACCATCCTAAATGAACACCAGTAAAGCACTGGTTACATAAATGATAAATATTCATACAGTGGATTATGAAGTAGTGATGAAAATTTATGTGTGTTCCAAGTTGTCTGCCCTATGTATATATCATTGAGTAGAAAATATTTCCCATACATGTCATGCAAGAATCGGTAGTCAGTGCAATGGTAAAACATAAAATTTGGTTTTGTGTTATGAACAGTTAAAGTAGAAAAAGGTAAGGGGGAAAATGGAAAATTAAAAGATTGGTTGAGTTTATAATGAAAGAAAGTGAAGTCGGCAGCTGGTTTGTTTAGGCTGTTCAGGGGTCTTGGTGTCTTAGCCATCAGTTATTGAGTGTTTTTTCTCTGTGTCACCTGGGTTGCAGAAAGGCCAAGTGATGGCTTCATCCCTCAAGCAGCTTGTGATCTGGGGGAGATAATACACAGAAAATTGGTGAACAAACAAGAGAGAGTAATATTTGACAAATGAGTACTACAGATTTGAATGCTATAGAAATTCGGAAGACAGAGAGATTATGTCCTGCTGGGCTGATAGAGATGCATTTCTAAGGAGGCAGGAAATTATACTGTCATTAATAATGACTTTTGGATTCAAATATGCCAAAAGGAAGGGACATCATATTTAAATGAAGGGGAACGGTATGAACAAAGGCTTGGAAGTGGGCAAGTATATAGTATTTGTAGACAGCTGGCTTGACTTGATTTGTAGGATTCTTGTTGGAGTGGAAAAACAACAGGGACCAGTACTCAGCCTAGAATGTCACCCTTGTCTTCAGACCTCTGATGCAGCTTTGCATGTAGTTGTGTTTGTTGCTTTTAATTGCAAGTCACAAAAATGTCCGTTTTAGTGTTAGAAAATCCACTGTAGGACATATGGAATTAAGCTGAGAGCTGAAATTTTTCCGTTCTTGGTTCACTACTATAGTGGGGACAGCATTAGAGTGAGAAGCAGATCTAGGATGTGCTACAGGGTCTACCAAGCAGCAACTCTGTAGAGTTTGGTTACAACCAAACCAAGCCTTGGTTTCCTCATCTGTAAGACAAATATGATATTATTCGCCTTACTGAATTCATAGGGTTTCTAATGTGCAGATCAAGTAAAATGATATAAAGGTTCTTCTTGATGCAGTGTTGGAAGGGCAAAAAAAATCTTCAGACAGAATCCCCTCTGTACCCTCGGCTCCCTCAACCTCAACTCTGATGAAAAGGTATGTAACTAAGGGAAATAAAGGATTTATAGAGAAATTTGAAGCCACCTGAAAATTGAGTACTGACATGACAATAGTCCAGAAAAATGTTCCCCCACCCAATACCAGAATACTTAGTGCGTTGTCCCCAGACAGTTGGACTCCAGTATAGATTTGGGGGTTGCTTTTTAGCCATGATTATATTGTAACAAACATCCTCTTTTGTTTTGGCCAGTTGGTCCCGGGGCTGTACTGATTTGGTAAACTCACTTGACAGGCATTCACAATGTATTTCCGAGGTGTAGTAATTCTGAGGGACCCAAGGCTACCTCCAGATGAACTATAGTCCCTCATCCTTAATTATTTAGTGTAGAATGATATTCTGAATTCTCTTGGCCCTTGGGTTTGCTTATTGGCATTTTTTCCAGGGCTGCCACTCTTTTTTGGCTAAGGGCCAGCAGAGTGAGACAGTTCTTTAGGATTTGTTTATAGAGTGGCCATCAGGATAGTTGTCAGAATCAGCCAGGTGCAGTGAGTTTCCTTTGGCATGGGCATTCCTCTGGGCCTGGTGTGTTTTTGATTGTATCTAGGAAGTTTTAGGAAGCCATTTGAGTGGGTCCATTTCTAAAGATATTATACAAATGTAGAGTACACTGCTTCTGTGCTATCTTGCCATTGGCCTACTTATAACAAAGAAGCTATTGAAATTGTGTTGTAAAGTGCCTTATAGTAGGGACTTCCCTGGCGCTCCAGCAGTTGAGACTCTGTGCTTCTGTTGCAAGGGGGCACCGGTTCAATCCCTGGTCGGGAAACTAAGATACCACATGCCATGTGATGCAGCCAAAAAGTTAAAAACAAAACAAAACCAAACCTTATAGTATTTACCATATGGATGTTGAAGATATTGTTCATTACAATATGACACTAGGGATAATTTTTCTCTCTAATCTCAAAATCGTAAGTGATAAGCCTTCTAGGCAATTGGTTTGTTTTTATCATAGGGATGCCATGGCTTATGTAACTAATAGTGTTTTTCTCTTGGCATTAGCTACTAAGAGGTTTATCTCTTTCTTTAACAAAGATACAGAACCTTTCAGCAAGTTTTTTGTATACAAATCTTAGTTCTCTCTCTTGAGGCTATATTATCCTGAAACTTTTCTATTCTTGATTTTTACCTTTGTCACATTTTCCTCAAATGCTTTTTAATTTTATTTTATCTTCTTTTATTATCTGATTTTATATAGATCATCTTTAATTCTTTCCAGAACTAGGTAGGGTATGAGTAAATAAAATTAATTTGATACTGAAATGTTAAGTTTAATGTGTTGAAATGGTGTCTGTTATTTATTATGACTTGGTGGTGATGTAGGATGCCAACGTAGGTGATCTACTGAAGTATATAACAATTGAACTTTTAGATAAGATAGCATGAGAGGTAAAGCAACAAATGATCATATGCCTACAATAACCCCTGCAGTGAATATCTCAAGGTATGCACAAGTTATATCTGCCCTTTCCTGTCAAGCTTCTCAAGTCTCAGTTCATTTCACCAGGAAGCCTTATATAGAAGAGGAAACCCAGTTCCAGATATTTCTCACAACTCACTAAGTAACAAGAACAAAGGAGTAGCACAGAGCACATTCCTTGATCAAGATCAATTCTCCCGGGCTTCCCTGGTGGCTCAGTGGTTGAGAGTCCACCTGCCGATGCAGGGGACATGGGTTCGTGCCCCGATCCGGGAAGATCCCACATGCCGCAGAGCGGCTGGGCCCGTGAGCCATGGCCGCTGAGCCTGCGCGTCCGGAGCCTGTGCTCCGCAACGGGAGAGGCCACGACAGTGAGAGGCCCGCGTACCTC
>NW_020173652.1:43482-44112 GCF_003031525.2 Neophocaena asiaeorientalis asiaeorientalis
AAAAAAAAAAAAAAAAAGATCAATTCTCCCATACCCACCCTATATGATCCAACTCTTTCATTGCCATATCATCTGTTTTAGCATGGGAAAACTCCAATTTTTGTAGTCTATTTCAGCTAGGTATTAAGAAGCAAGGTACACATGTGTGAAGAGTTGATAACTCCCTCTGATTTTCCTAGTAATACATGCTGGTTTGCCACAAAGGATAAGATAGTTCTATCTCTAGATATCTAAATCCAGTTTCTCCCATTTATCTGTCACAAGGCAGTAATCAGAAATGAGAATAACAGTTTATATTTTAAAATATATACTGCTACATTATTTATGACAGCAAAAAATAGAATCAGTTCTTAATGGCTGCATAAATTTTTATTGTATGAATGTAACAAAGTTTCTTTTTTTTTGTCTTTTTTTTTAACATCTTTATTGGAGTATAATTGCTTTACAATGGTGTGTTAGTTTCTGCTTTATAACAAAGTGAATCAGTTATACATATACATATGTTCCCATATCTCTTCCCTCTTGTGTCTCCCTCCCTCCCACCCTCCCTATCCCACCCCTCTAGGTGGTCACAAAGCACCGAGCTGATCTCCCTGTGCTATGCGGCTGCTTCCCACTAGCTATCTACCT
>NW_020173652.1:45455-51791 GCF_003031525.2 Neophocaena asiaeorientalis asiaeorientalis
TTTGTTTTTTTGTTATTGAGCTGCATGAGCTGCTTGTAAATTTTGGAGATTAATCCTTTGTCAGTTGCTTCATTTGCAAATATTTTCTCCCATTCTGAGGGTTGTCTTTTGGTCTTGTTTATGGTTTCCTTTGCTGTGCAGAAGCTTTGAAGTTTCATTAGGTCCCATTTGTTTATTTTTGTTTTTATTTCCATTTCTCTAGGAGGTGGGTCCAGAAGGATCTTGCTGTGATTTATGTCATAGAGTGTTCTGCCTATATTTTCCTCTAAGAGTTTGATAGTTTCTGGCCTTACATTTAGGTTTTTAATCCATTTTGAACTTATTTTTGTGTATGATGTTGGGGAGTGTTCTAATCTCATACTTTTACATGTACCTGTCCAGTATTCCCAGCACCACTTATTGAAGAGGCTGTCTTTTCTCCACTGTATATTCTTGCCTCCTTTATCAAAGATAAGGTGACCATATGTGCGTGGGTTTATCTCTGGGACAAAGTTTATTTCTCAATAGTAGAACATTTAGGGAATGATTAAATTATGGTATATGAATATAATGTAGCCATCAAGAATCGTGTTTATGAAATATTTAATTTCATAGGAAGATTATTATGTATGAATGAAAAAAGTTGGACACAAAATGGAGTATCATGAGCTCAATTTGTTAAAATACAATATTTTATTTATTCAATAAATTTTTTATTCAATAAATTTTGCATGTCTAGTGTGTGTCAAGTAGAGTGATGAGTGTGAGGATATAGAATCAAACAAGATATGCATGATCCCTGCCAGCATTAAACAAAATAGGGCATGATTATGAAATTAAATCTCCCTTTGGGAATTGGTGATTTGTAGTCAAATGTGATTAAGCTCATTTTCTAGTTTGTGGATTCTCCAGGACCTTGGTTTCATTTCTCTTCTGCTTTTTGTCTGGGAATTCATAGCTCTCCAGTTCAATTAGATTGAGTGGTAGAATTTAAAAATAATAGCAACAGACAATTCAAGCCTAACATTCCGCATCATCTTGAGATTTTAATTTTTTTTAACCTGTGTGGTCAGTGCTGCCCAGTGGCATCAGTATAATAGCTTCTCCTAGAAATCTATCCTTGTGAGTTTGTGTGGGCTATTTCTGCAGGAGAAGATACTAGTTTGCAAAGGAAAAAAACATTTTTTTAGTTTTACCTGATACGAGCCTTTATAGAATGTGATTCTTATTGTTGGGTCACATTATGAACTTAATTTTGTTCTTGAGACAAATTTCCTTTAAAAAAATTTGAATGATGCTTATAGGAAATGGACCTTTACTCAGAAATAGTTTTTATTGAAGAAGGTATAAATCTTACTTATTTAGGAAAGTCATCGTGCAAAATAAACCTTCTTTAGAATTGAGGTTAATGTTTTAATTTAATGTTTAATGGTCTGTGTCAAACCATTAAATTTTGGTTCTCCCAGTAGCTTTACTGTAATATCCTTGAACATATTCACTACAGTGATACGCTTTGTTAAATAGTGATGCAACTTATTACATGTCATAGAAAGAGCTCTTCTTTCTAAAGCCTTAGAGGTATATCAGATTTGTTCGATATACTATTTGTTATGATATTTCAATGCCATTTTTGTCATGTGCATACACAGTAGGATAGTGGGAATGTTAAAAATGTGAGAACGGATTTTTTTTCTGGTTGAATTGTAAATGTTGAGCTCTTGAAGTTATTTAGGATATCTGACCTCATTTATTTAAAAAAATTGTAAACCTGAATTACTTATATGATCACATTTAAAGCACCAGTATTGTTGCATTTAGGGCTAAGATTTTGTGCTGTGGTTTGCCTAAGGTAATACAACCAAAGCCACATTGTTCTTCTACTTTTTCACTCACACGTGGTGTCCATTATGCATTGATCTTGTCCAGCAGTATTAACTTTCTTTAACTGATTGTTCTATCTGAAGAGTCGTATTAAAATTTAATCAGTAAACTAAAAATAAGCAGCTAATGCCATAGTGCATTCTGGTAACTCATAAAAGAGAAAAAGAAAGTGGAACCTAATGTGGGCCTGTGAGGTTAAAGGAAGGTGAGTATGTATTTATTGGCTATTCAAAGATATATGTAAATTACCATTTTTTCTCTCTGAGAAGTGTAATGTAATGGCACCACACTTGTAGGTGATACACTTTTCCACTTGCAGATATTTACTGTTTTCCCTACTAGCACTGAACTGCTCTGAATTATATAGCACTATATAATAGGGGTAAAGCCCATCTGTAGCCCTTCTTTTCCTCAGAAAAGCTTTTCTGCACAGTGACTATGGCTAACATGGTTCTTGAGTTCCTGTGTGTGCTGCACTTCCCATCCGCCAAAATGAAGCAAATCCTACCCACATGCATCATCTTCATAATAGCCTCTCCCTTTTTGTCTCATTTCCACGTTGAAGGTTCTTTCTGACTTACTGCTTTTCTTGTTTCTCTTTTCAAAACATTTCTAGATTTAGAAGAGGTACCTAACCATATTCCTGCTGTTAGTTCTAACTTTCCTTTTATTTTTGACGGCTCTCTTCTGCTCAAAGGTACTTGTTTTCACAATACCACAGAGAACCTATTAGTTTAGAAAATTATGGCATTTTGCTCATCTTAAAAGTAATATTTGCTTAAATGGGCAAAAGATTTGAATCAGGCACTTCACATAAGATGTCCAAATGGCCAATTAATGTTCAAAAAGGTGTTCAGCTTCATCACTCATCAGGAAAATATGATATGATACCATTAACACCCACCAGAGTAGGAAAGATGAAAAAGACAATACCAAGAGCCTGTGAAAATGTGGAATAACTGGAACTCTGCTCTAGTGCTGCTGATAGTGTGTATTGGTCCAACCACACTGGAAGAGTGTTGATCGGGTAATGAGTGGAGCTGAATATAGGCATGCCTATGAACCCATTAATTCCATTTTTAGGCATAGACGCAGAAACAGTTACATACATTCATAAGAAAACAGGTACAAGAATGTTCATAGCACTATTTGTAGTAGACCTAAACTTGAGAAAACCCAAATGTCCATCAGTAGTAAGATGAATACATTAACGGGGATATATACCTAACACGGAATTGGTAGTGAGAATGAATGAACCATAACTACATGGAATAATATGGATGAAGCTTATAAACATTATGTTGAGCAGAAGAAGCTAGATCCAGAAGAGTATACACTGTGATTCTACTTATATGAAGTTCAAAAACACTCAGACTTCGTCTATGATGTAAGAAATCAGGCTGGTGGCTACCCTTGCTGTGAGGTAGTGACTAGACAGGGGGGGTTGGGGGGCTTCTGGGGTGCCAGTATTCTGTTTGGTGTTCTGGTCTGGGCACTGGTTACATGGGTTGTGCTCACTTTATGAAAATTCAACAAGGAATATACTTACGATTTGTTCACTTTTATGTATGTATGCTTTATTTTAATAATATTTTATATAAACGAATAATAAGTACTGTATTATTTATCTACTGCTACATAACAAATTACCCCAAAACTTAGCAGTTTAAAATAATAATTATATCCCACAGTTTCTGAGAGTTAATGATCCAGCAGTAGCTAAGCTGGGTGGTTTTAGCTCAGGGTCTTTCACAAGGTTGCTAACAACATGTCAGCTGGGGCCTGCAGTCATGTGACACCTCGAATGGGGCTGGAGGATCTGCTTCAAGGTGGCTCAGTCACCTTCCTGTTGACAGAGGCCTCACTGAAAGCTCCTTATATTACCACAGACTAGAAAAAAGGAAAACCCTACAGATAACATTTATTTGCTCATTTATTTATTTATATACCTATATGTGTGTATAGTGTTTTTACACGTTTAAATGTATTTAATGAATTATAATGAATACTGTCATAATTTTTTTCTCCACTCAATACATTGTGGGCATCCATTTTTTTATGACTGGCTCATCTGTAGATCTATTTCATCATTTTTGCATATAGTTTTACTGAGGTATAATCGACGTACAGTTGACATACATGCACATAATTAAAGTGTACAACTGGATAATTTTTTGTGCATGTATACACCCATGAAATTGTCATCACAATCAAGATAATGAGTAACTTCTCACCCCAAAAAGTTTCCTCCTGTCTCGTTATCATAATCCCTCCTCTCATTCTTTTTAATGGCTGAAAAGTTTTATTTACATATGTAAAGCATCTTTAAAATCCACACTTAGTTATGCTCACAGGTAGCTCAATCTGATTTTTTGTTTAAATTGTAGAACTCTCACCCCATTTGGCGGAAGAAATCCCCCTCTCCCAGTCAAGAGCATGTAAGCCAGATTGCCTGGGTTAGAATTTGAGCTCTGCCACTTTGCACACTGTATGACCTTTGACAAATTGCTTAATTATTCTGCATCAGATTCCTTATCTGTACCTCTCGTGCTAATGCTAGTGCTATACCTAACTCATAAGATAACAAAGATTAAAGGAATTAGTATACATAATGATCTGATGACAAAGCACTATGTTATTGTCTTCTGTTGTTATTGTTCTCGCGGGTTGCTATACTAAAAGCCTGGGTTCTCAGTTTCTCCTGATGATATTAAAACTGTGAGTTGATAGTGTCCTACCTTCAAATATATTACTGGCACCTACTTCTTCCTTTCACTCCTATTTCTTCTGTATCACCTCCCTCTGAGCTCCTTACTAAAGATGAGGAAAGGTATGTATTTAATGCCAGGCTCTTTTGGTATTTAGGTGATGTCTTAGGGACATTTAATTTGCTGAGAGATACCCAAAATAGGATGCTTTAAAAATGCCAAGACCTTATGAGTCAAGATGTCAGAATGCCACTTGCATTTCTACCTTAAATGTTGTTAGTGGTCACTTTGATAGTAGTGGTTATACATGTACAATAATTATTCCTTGAATATATATTAAGTATATATCCTGTGAAAGATCCAAAGAATTAAGATATTTTTTGTCCTTGGGTGGCTTACTATCAACTTGAAGAAATAAGATTATGTTTTGAAGTAGTGAGTGTGGAAAGACTGGGATCAGGTATTAGAGATACAGCAAAGGAAGAGTGAATAGGTCTTACTGATTGTTTATGTTAGATTGAGCCGAGGATACTGCCACTGCTGTAAACCATGTAACAGGGGTGTGTTTTACTACTTCCCCTAAACTGGAAACAACCCAAATTTCCATCAGTGATAGAATGAATAAATAAATAGGAATGTATAACTAATAGGGAGTGGGTAGTGAGGATGAATGTACTACAACCACATGCAACAGTATAGATGTTCACAAACATGAAGTTGAGTGGAAGAAGCTAACTCCCAAAGTATACACTATGATTCCATTTAAATGAAGATCAAAAAGCACGCAAAACTCATTTATGGTGTAAGAAATCAGGTTAGCAGTTACAGGTGCCTACCCCTCCACCCCCACTTTCCTCATCTTGCTAATTCAGAGTACTGGGCTTGCCCTGATCACCGTAACCACCATTACCACCATCGCCTCCAAGGAGTGATCGGGGCTCTGTTCTTCAGGATTTATGGTCCAGGGGAGTTGCAGAGTGGGCTATCTACATGACACATTGGATGGGGACTGAATAAAGCCTCAGGCATAGGTAGGCATCCTTCTAGCAGGGAGGTTGTCAGCAAGGGGATGAGCACCATCCGAGAGAAGCCCTCACCGTGCACCACCAGGAAAGATTCTGTCCATATGCTTGCACTTGTGGTCTTTTGATGCTAAAACCACTCCTAAGGGACTCTTGGGCATTCAAGTAATGCCCCTCACTAAAATGGCCCAGCGTTACTCACCTGTTTGGTCCCTGCAGATCTGGCCCTTCTGTCCTATGGCCCACTGACTTCTCCCTTTTACCTAAGGGAGCCTTTCTAGCCTGGGATGGGGGAATGAATGGATGGGATTGAAGGGGGAACCCATGCTCTCGTTGCATTCTTCAGTCATATTGTCTCTGCTGTACCTTGGAAGACAAAGTTAGGAATTTTTTTTTTCTCTTTTTCTGACCCAAGCTTATCTTTCATTTGAAGCAGTGAGCACAGAATGGCTTAGCTACTTGTGGAGGCAGTAGTAGGTAAGGGTGAAAGAAAAGGAAAAGAAAATGAACTCTTGGGAGAAATAAAACTTTAAATACCTTAAAATGTCAATCCCGGGCTTCCCTGGTGGCGCAGTGGTTGAGAGTCCGCCTGCCGATGCAGGGGACGCGGGTTCGTGCCCCGGTCCAGGAAGATCCCACATTCTGCGGAGCGGCTGGGCCCGTGAGCCATGGCCGCTGGGCCTGCGCGTCCGGAGCCTGTGCTCCGCAACGGGAGAGGCCACGGCAGTGAGAGGCCCGCGTACCGC
>NW_020173652.1:52246-64679 GCF_003031525.2 Neophocaena asiaeorientalis asiaeorientalis
AAAAAAAAAAAAAAAAAAAAAATGTCAGTCCCACAACACTTGGGTTGAATGAGATAATGATGATATCAATAATATAGTTATGGAATTTAGAGGGGAAGCTACTTTATATATGTGGTGGAGAAAATACTTGGTTTTAGATCTGTGATGTTTCAGGTGGTGGCACGATATCCAGGTGTAGATTTCTCTGAGGCGTTTGGAATTATGGAAGTTAGGGGAAAGGTCAAGGCTGGATATATGGCTTTGTATTTTATTGGGGTGGAAGTGATAATTGAAACATTACTGTGGATGAAATAAATGGTTTCTGTTAGGAAATACCGATGACTTCATCAAGTGATTTATAGGGCATCTAGATTCCTTGATGTAAGTTGTGATGACTTCTTTTTATTCACTGAGGTACTTCTATAGCATTAGCATGATTTATTTAGATAGCTATACCATTGTCTTTAATATTTTATTCTGTACTTGAAATATAAGTCCCACTATCATATAAAATTAATATCTCTAACTTAAAAGTTATTAGAGAATTTTCTAACTGTTGTTATTGATAGTGCTAGATCTTTATATTTCAATAATATTTATCCTGGGCCTACTTGTATTTCTTTTGACTTGTTGATTTATGGAAATTCAGTAAGCCATTTCACAGTATAATCCTGGGGTTGGCAAATAATGGCTTGCTTCCTGTTTTGTGTGGCCCGTGAACTGAGAATCATTTTTACATTTTTAAACGGTTGAAAAATTTTAAAAGGAAATTTCATGACACGTGAAAAATGATATAGAGTTCTAATTTCAGTATCCATAAATAAAGTTTTATTTGAACACAGCCACACACAAATGCATTTCTGTGCTTGCTTTTGTGCTACAACAAAATCGAATCGTTGTAGCAGAGACCAATTGGCCTGCAAAGCTCGAAATACTTACTCTCTGGCCCTTTACGGAAAAAGTTTGCTGACCCCTGGTGTACACCACCAACAGTTGTGTCATTGATAAACTACTAAAAGACAAGTATTCAAAAAGAAGTGCTTGTTTACACAGATAGTCATTTTAATTCCGTCTTCCTTTCCTGCTTTATTTTTTTATCCTTTGTATGCACCACTATTTATCACGATTTAGTATGCTATATGTTTTGCTTGTTTCAATAAACAAGCACAGGTTTCCATCTAGGTTGTAACTTTCATGAGGGCAGGGATTTTTGTCTTTTTTATTTACTGCTGTCTCTCCAGTACCTAGGCATGTGGTAGAAACACAATATTTATTTGAGTAGTCACATAGGATATATTTGCTGAATTGAAGAAATGATTGTGCTGAATTGGCTACGTATTACTCTACCCAAATCTGAGGATAACTGGAGAACAGGCCGAAACAAAGCCTTTATGTCAGTTATTATATTTATACATTGAGGTCGACGGGCCTAGTGAAGTGAGTGGCGTGGAGTAAGTACCCAAAGGTTAGAGTAGTTGAAGAATTAAGCAAGCTTTTTAGGAATAGGTTGTTTTATGAATGCAGGGGTATTGTTTATCAGTGTTCCACTACATTTAGAATCCAAACTATTTTTCAACCAGTAAATCCTTGTATGATTTGACTGTTTATCTCTTTCTCCAACCTCTTCTCTCTTGCTTGCCATGCTGAAGCCATACTGAGCTTCTTTAAATTCCGTTAATAACATAAATTCCTTTATGTATAGGTTTTTTTGGTAATATTTATTTTATTATTTATTTATTTGGTTGTGCTGGGTCTTAGTTGCAGCAGGTGGGCTCCTTAGTTGTGGCTCGAGGGCTCCTTAGTTGTGGCATGTGAACTCTTATCCACTGCACCACCAATGAAGTCCTGATGTATGGGGGTTTTTTTGTTTGTTTTGTTTTTTAACTATTATGACCCCCTATAGATTCTAAGCTCTATTAAGGCAGGCATCAAGTCTGTCTTATTCACCATCAAGTCTGCAGTGCTTACCAAATTTCTGACGTTTAGTAAGCAGTAAGTAAATATTTGTTGAATGACTACATACATGATTTAAAGAGCGCTAGACTTGGTGTCAGAACCCCTAGGTTAAAACCCTGTGGAATGTGTTCTGAATCTTAATCTGGATGCCAGTTAGGTGTGTTTGTGAAGTCATTGAGCTGTACATTTCCGAGCACTTTTGATGCAGATGTGTTGATGAGTTAAAAACAATTCTGGGATGCCCCTGCTTACTGATGATGTGAACATGAGTGAGTCAATTTCTTTGAAATTTAGTTTTATCAGTTATCAAGATATATTGTTGTACCTATCTCATAAGGTTGTTGTGAGCACTGATAAGATGATGTATGTGAAATGGTCTTAACTGTTGTAGATATTCATCATATACCAGTTGAATCTTCATTATTTGAAGGATGTGGAAGTGGAGAAGGTACAGAGAGGAAGCTCTGAGAAACCTAGTAGAATAAACCCATCTCTCACAGAAGGGCCCTTAGGCAGCTGAAGAGAGCTGGGGCTTTAAGAGACACCATTAGGAGACAATGGACTTCATCTGTCTCTGGAGTATGCCACAGGGCCCTTAGGCCCTCTTACTCTTAAAAATTGGAAGGACTTTGGGGCTTGGGGAAGAGCAGGAGACTAGGACTGGCAAAGCCTTTAGTAAGGTGGCCAGAAATTAATGCAAGTGCATATCTGTGTCCTCCACAGTGGAGGACAATGAAGTGATTGACCTACCTAATCAACCATGAGAGAGCCATGTGGCTAAAAAGTAAAACCATCATTGAAGTGCTTCTCTACAAATTAAAATGTACCCTGCAGTGTTTCAGAACTAATAAAGAGCTAGATATAATTGAATCTCAGAGGATTACTGGAAGAAGAATCACTACTGGGATTAGGAGTTTCCAGGCTGTGATTGTCACTGAAAGGCTGGGAGGAGAGAGGCAAGCGTGTAAGGACATCAAAAACGACGAAGGAGGCTCTTAAAGAACTGAGGGCACACATTTCAAACTTAAATAGGACATGCAACTGAAGCTAAAACTTTAAAATCAAATTTTATTTTTAAAAATTCAGGTCATAAAATATATATTATTCTACCCTCTGTCTTAAGTAGTAATATTTACACTTAATGTAGTGAACCAGATTGACCACCAGAACTACACTGAACCAAGACATTTTGGGAAAAGGAAGTCTTTGTTATGATCCTCACAGGTCCTGCTCACTGTTTATTTATTATTATCAAGAACTGTTCTAGCTGTTCTCATTTAATCTTCCCTCAAAGTCTGTGAAATCAGGGCTACCAATAATAACTCCATTATGGATGGAGAAACTGAGACTTAGAGAGTTAAATAACTTGCACAAGGCCACATAGCTAGTGATTGGCAAGGCAGGCCTCAAACCCTGGTACATGTGGTGGCAAAGCCCACACTCTGACCTGGTGGGGGAGCTCGTGTCGGGATGTACGTAACCTGCCATTATTTAAGAGGTCACAGTTCTGGAAATTTGCTCAGTACCAGCATGCCTTCCGTATATAAGAAATTCACACCACAGAGAAGAAATCCTAAAAACTGTAGACTGATGAATGTTACTTGAATGTACTGGAAGACAGTAGCATCCGTAACGTTGTTACTGGATTGTAAGCTCCAAAAAAGCAGAGAATTTGTCTCTCTTTTGTTTACCGTGTTTCTCTGAAACAGGGTTTCTCAACTTTGACACTGTTGACATTTTGGACCAGGTAATTCTTTGTTGTAGGGGACTGTTCTGTGAATTGTAGGATGTTTACCAGTATCCCTGGCCTCAACCCACTAGAGGTTAGTAGCACCTCTCCTCAGTTGTGACAAGCAAAAATATCTCTAGACATTACTAAACGTCTTTTGGGGAGAAAATTGCCTCCAGTTGAGAACAAATGCCCTTTTAAAGAATAGAACAGTGCCTGGCAAGTAAAAGACCCCCCAGTATTTTTTTAATTGACTGAAGACAGGAGTGAACGGTGTTCCACAAAGTATACTGCTTGTGATATGCAAGATAACTAGAGGGAACCTTGAAAAAGTTCTAGAACTTTAATAGTTATGCATTTTTATATGCATTAGAAAAAGATAACGTTTTGAACCCATGATTTTACATAGTATTTTACAGGACAAGGCTAAAGTGGATACTGAAGTTTAAAAAAATGGCTTAATTGAAGGAAACATTAAGTGTAGACAATAAATGCATTTAGCAAAAATCATAAAATTGATTAAGGTGGTATGTAAATGACTGGAGTCATTTACTGGAGTGGAGTTTGATGCATTGCTCTATACTAAGGGCAAACAGTGTGTCCTGAATATACCAGGTATGAGAGCCTCCTCTAAGTCTGGCCCCTAGAGCCCTCATTGGGAATGATCTGGTGTCCTATACAACCTAGGCACAGATGTTGAAGACAAATTGCTTACCCTCTGAAAACTGGACAGTCTGATGGATACTGTAAGGTATGCACATCTGTATGACATAGCACCCAAGTTCCATATTGTATGAGAGTTCAAAGGAAACAAAGATTACTTCCTGTTCATGTGATGAGGAAAGGCCACACTACTGATAGTGAAGGATGAATGGAATCTTAGTAGGTATGTACATTGCAGAGAAAAAGTACAGAGGAGTAGAGCTGGAACAGTTTAAAGCATACTTAAGGGATGAGTAGAGGCCACTTGGCTGCAATGTAGGGTGACTACTGATGATGAAGGTGGAACCTGCTTGTCGAGAATGTTTAATGCCAGGCTGGGTAAGTCCATGGAACAGTGATTTTCATTTAGATTTCCTAATGTCTGGCTAAAAGCTGCTTTGTTGTTGTTTTTAAGTGTGTTGCCATTACTTTAGAAGTGATATTTAGTTTGGGATGAGGATCTGACTAAGAGTCAAGATTGATGAATACTGCTGCTTAGAGAGGTATACAGACTTAGATACACACACACACACAGCAGCCGAAAGAAGAGAATAAAGCAAGAGGGAATCAGAGTAGAAAGAAAAAGCTAAACCCTGGCAACAGGAGAAGAAGCAGGGTAGTAACCTGGGACTGGGGGAATACAGGGTTTTGGGGGCAATATTGGCAGTAGGCCTTAAACTCCATACCTCTGTAAGGAAACTGTCTTCTTTAAAACAAGATTCGGATCTTTGCAAGTTTACTACTGGAACACTAGGTGAGTCAGCTGACGGGTAATATTGATCTTTACCTCCTTGGTTTTGTCTTCGCCTGGAAGAGAGCTGCCTCTGAAGCCTGTTCTCTCCACCATGTTGACCTCTGGAGAGGCAAGTCCTCTTGAAAATCCTGGCCTATGCCTGACAACCCTTTCCTTTGTGCTTCCCCTAACACAAATGAGAATGGCTTGATTCTGTTCAAAAAGACTATTAAATATTAAAGAATAAACAAGAAATAAAATACAAGAAGCCTTGCCAGTCAAATCTCCTTTCCCTGCTGCCACCACAGACAACTTCTTAAAATCCAAATTTAGCCATGTGACTCCCTGGCTTAGCTCTTTCATAGCATCTTGTTTGTGTAGGGATTGCATTTTAGTGTATTGACTTTCTTGTGGTTTTTCTTGGAGTCAAAAAGGTTTTATAATTCTCTTTACATAATGCTTATTTTACTTATCTGATTTGGAGGGGTGACAGTGAAAATTGAGATGATACTGGGAAGGGTGAAGGACCTTCCTGTGAATATGTATGAGAGTTCCAGCTCTTTCCTAAAGCCTTCCCAGAATAGCTTCATCTTAGTCAGGGCTCACTAGTCAGAGCCCTTAGTCAGGGCTCACTAAACTCTTGCTTTCCGACGAGGTGTTTCTAGGCTACCTCAAGGAGAAATCCCAGTGAGTGGGACTACAGCTCTCCACTTCAATTCAACCTGAAAACTTTGGCCCTAACCCATTTTATATATTAGTGTTCTGCATAAGATTTTTTGAGAGTGAGTCTGCTGCTTTAAATAAAAGGTGAGGTGATGAGAAATCATTACATGATTTCTCAAGTTCCTTTTGGCTCCAAAATTCTCTGAGAATCAAGCCCCCTTGCCTTCTTTCTTGATTCACCTTATGTTAATTTTGTTCCATACAATTAATGCCTTGTTAGAAAGTAATGCAATTTCAGAGCTGCGAGAGGTTTTAGCAGTTATCTTGTCCAGTTTCCCAAACTGAGCTCCCAAGAATAGAACTCCTAAGAAATACTGATTGCTCACAAAAAGGATTGTATAGTCAAATACATTGAGAGACTATACTTTTGTCACATTGCTTATTAGCATTTTTAAGGCTCTGAAAAGTTTTATAATAAAGAAACCTGTTTAACCTTAAGACAGCATGTCTTACATTTATTTGATCAGAGCCCTATTTCTGGATAATGTACCTTTTAACATCCTGTGGACATCAATTTGGGAAACACTCATCTAGTTCTGCTCCCTCCTTTTACAAAGAACTTGAGATAGAAAATTTTCCAGTGTTACACAACTAGTTCTCAGGTTTCAGTCGCATATTCATTCCCTGATTGTCTCTATTTCATATATGCTTTATTTCTTTCTTTCCCAGCTTTATTTGAGATATAATTGATATATAACATTGTATAAGTTTAAGGTGTACAATGTGATGATTTGATACATAGATATATTGTGAAATGATTGCCACAATAATGTTACTTAACATATCCATCACCACAATAAGGTTAGTTAGCAGATCCATCACCTCACATAGTTATAATTTTTTGTGTGGTGTGTTGAGAACTTTTAAGGTCTACTTGCTTAGCATCTTTCAAATATACAGTAAGTATTGATAACTATAATCATCATGCTCTATATTACATCCCCAGAACTTACTCATCTTAAAATTGGAAGTTTGTACCTTTTGACCATCTTCACCCATTCTCACCACCACTCCCTGCCCCCACTCCTGGCAACCACCAGGCTACTCTCTATTTTTATGAGTTTGGTTCTCTTCGGATTCCACATATAAGTGAGATTATACAGTATTTGTCTTTCAGTATCTGACTTATTTCACTTAGCCTAATGTGTTAAGATTCATCCATCTTGTCACAAGTGGCAGAATTTCCTGTTTTATGGCTGAATAATATTCGTGTGTGTATGTGTGTGTGTGTGTGTTTATCCATTCATCTGTTGGTAGGCGTTTAGGTGTTTCCATGTCTTGACTATTGTAAATGATGCTGCAGTGAATATAGTGGTACAGAAATCTCGTCCAGATAGTGATTTCATTTCCTTCAGCTATATACCCCGAAGAGGAATTGCTGGATCACATGGTATTTCTGTTTTTTTTATTTTCTTGAGGAACTTCCATACTCCTTTCCACAGTGGCTGTACTAGGTTACATTCCCACCAGCAGCGTCCAAGGGTTCCCCTTTTTCCATGTTCTCACTAGCATTTATTATCTCTTGTCTTTGATAATAGACATAGTAACAGGTGTGAGGTGTGATGTATCATTGTGGTTTTGATTTGCATTTCTCTCATGATTAGTGACGTTGAGCACCTTTTCATATACCTGTTGGCCCTTTATATGTTCTCTTTCGAAAAATGTCTACTTAGATTCATTGCCCATTTTAAAATTTGGTTGTTTTTCGGCTTTTGAGTTGTGTAAGTTCATTGTATATTTTGGATATTAATCCTTTATTGGATATGTGGTTTGCAAATAAACTCTCCCATTCCTTTGGTTACCTCTTCATTTTGTTGATCATTTCTTTTGCTATGCAGAAGCTTTTTACTTTGGTGTAGTCTCATTTATTTGTGTTTTTTCTTGCCTGTGTTGTTTCCCTTTGTTTTCTTCTAGGACTTTTATGCGTTCAAGTCTTACATTTAAGTCTTTAATTCATTTCAAGTTAATTTTTGTCGATGGCGTAAGGTAGGTGGTCCACTTTCATTTTTTTGCATGTGAATATCTAGTTTTCCCAGAATCGTTTATTGAAGAGACTGTCTTTTCCCCGTTGAGTGCTCTTGCCTCCCTTGTCAAATATTAGTTGACCTTATATGCTTGGGTTTATTTCTGGATTCTGGATTCTTTTCTTTTGGTCTTTCTGTTTTTTTTTTTTTTTTCTATGCTAGTACTTCTAGGTTGTTTAATTTGTTGGTGTATAATTGTTCATAGTAGTCTCATGATCCTTTGTATTTTTGTGGTATTAGTTGTAATGTCTCCTCTTTCATTTCTGACCTTATTTATTTGGGTCCTTTTTTTTCCCTTGGTCTAGCTAAAAATTTGTAAATTTCGTTCATCTTTTCAGTGAACCAACTTTTAGTTTCGGTAATCTTTTCTACTGTTTTCCAATTCTTTATTTCATTCATTTCTGCTCTGATATTTAGTATTTCCTTCCTCTAATTTTGGGCTTAGTTTGTTCTTCTTTTACTAATTCCTTGAGGGGTAAAGTTCAGTTGTTCTTTTGAGATCCTTCTTTTCTCTTAAAAGTTTACTGCTATAAACTTCCTCTTAGACCTCATTCCTCTCAAAAGCAGTGAGATGCTTTGTTGCATCACATTGGTTTTATTGTGTTGTGTTTCTATTTTTGTTTTTGTTTTTTTGGGGGGTTTTTTTTGTTTCATTTATTTTTAGTACCTTTTTTAAACATATTTATTGGAGTATAATTGCTTTAAAATGGTATGTTAGTTTCTGCTTTATAACAAAGTGAATCAGCTATACATATACATATATCCCCATATCTCTTCCCTCTTGTGTCTCCCTCCCTCCTACCCTCCTTATCCCACTGCTCTAGGTGGTGACAAAGCACCGAGCTGATCTCCTTGTGCTATGCGGCTGCTTCCCACTAGCTATCGGTTTTACATTTGATAGTGTATATGTGTACCTGCCACTCTCTCACTTTGTCCCAGCTTACGCTTCCCCCTCCCCGTGTCCTCAAGTCCATTCTCTAGTAGGTGTGCATCTTTATCCCCTTTATCCCTTTATTCCCTTTATCCTCCCTAGGTTCTTCATGACCATATTTATTTCTTTTTTAGATTCCATATATATATGTAAGCATACAGTATTTGTTTTCCTCTTTCTGACTTACTTCACTCTGTATGACACACTCTAGGTCCATCCACCTCACTACAAATAACTCAATTTTGATTCTTTATATGGCTGAGTAATATTCCATTGTATATATGTGCAACGTCTTCTTTATCCATTCATCTGTCAGTGGTCACTTAGGTTGCTTCCATGTCCTGGCTATTGTAAATAGAGCTGCAATGAGCACTGCGGTACTTGACTCTTTTTGAATTATGGTTTTCTCAGGGTATATGCCCAGTAGTGGGATTGCTGGGTCATATGGTAGTTCTATTTTTAGTTTTTTAAGGAACCTCCATACTGTTCTCCATAGTGGCTGTATCAATGTACATGCCCACCAGCAGTGCAAGAGGGTTCCCTTTTCTCCACACCCTCTCCAGCATTTATTGTTTCTAGATTTTTTGATCATGGCCATTCTGACTGGTGTGAGATGGTACCTCATTGCAGTTTTGATTTGTGTTTCTCTAATGATTAATGATGTTGAGCATTCATTCATGTGTCTGTTGGCAATCTGGATATCTTCTTTGGAGAAATGTCTGTTTAGGTCTTCTGCCCATGTTGGGATTGGGTTGTTTGCATTTTTGGTATTGAACTGCATGAGCTGCTTGTAAATTTTGGAAATTAATCCTTTGTCAGTTGCTTCATTTGCAAATATTTTCTCCCATTCTGAGGGTTGTCTTTGGCATTGTTTATGGTTTCCTTTGCTGTGCAGAAGCTTTTAAGTTTCATTAGGTCCCATTTGTTTATTTTTATTTCCATTTCTCTAGGGTCAAAAAGGATCTTGCTGTGATGTACGTCGTAGAGTGTTCTGCCCATGTTTTCCTCTAAGGGTTTTATAGTGTCTGGCCTTACATTTAGGTCTTTAATCCATTTTGAGTTTATTTTTGTATGTGGTGTTAGGGAGTGTTCTAACTTCATTCTTTTATGTGTAGCTGTACAGTTTTCCTAGCACCACTTATTGAAGAGGCTGTCTTTTCTCCATTGTATATTCTTGCCTCCCTTGTCAAAGATAAGGTGACCATATGTGCAATTGTGAAATTTTTTGTTCTAGTTCTGTGAAAAATGCCAGTGGTAGTTTGATAGGGATTGCATTGAATCTGTAGTTTGCTTTGCGTAGTGTAGTCATTTTCACAGTGTTAATTCTTCCAATCCAGGAACATGGTATATCTCTCCATCTGCTTGTATCATCTTTATTTTCTTTCATCAGTGTCTTACAGTTTTCTGCATACAGGTGTTTTGTGTCCTTAGGTAGGTTTATTCCTTTCTCTTTTATTCTTTTTGTTGCAGTGGTAAATGGGAGTGTTTCCTTAATTCCTCTTTCAGATTTTTCATTTGAAGGTTTTTAATCACAGTTTCAATGTCAATGCTTGTGACTGGTCTGTTTGTGTTTTCTGTTTCTTCCTGGTTCAATCTCAGAGGGTTGTCTTTTTCTAAGAATTTGTCCATTTCTTCCAGGTTGTCCATTTTATTTGCATACAGTTGCGTGTAGTAATCTCTCATGATCCGTTGTACTTCTGCAATGTCAGTTGTTACTTCTTTTTCATTTCTGATTCTCTTGATTTGAGTCTTCTCCCTTTTTTTCTTGATGAGTCTGGCTAATGGTTTATCAATTTTGTTGATCTTCTCAAAGAACCAGCTTTTAGTTTTATTGATCTTTGCTATTGTTTCCTTCATTTCTTTTTCATTTATTTCTGATCTGATTTTTATGATTTCTTTCCTTCTGCTAACTTTGGGGTTTTTTTGTTCTTCTTTCTCTAATTGCTTTAGGTGTAAGGTTAGGTTGTTTATTTGAGATGTTTCTTGTTTCTTGAGGGAGGATTGTATTGCTATAAACTTCCCTCTTAGAACTGCTTTTGCTGCATCCCATAGGTTTTGGGTTGTCGTGTTTTCATTGTCATTTGTTTCTAGGTATTTTTTTGATTTCCTCTTTGATTCCTTCAGTAATTTTTTGGTTATTATGTAGTCTGTTGTTTAGCCTCCATGCGTTTGTATTTTTTACAGATTTTTTCCTGTACTTGATATTTAGTCACATAGCATTGTTGTCAGAAAAGATACTTGATACAATTTCAGTTTTCTTTAATTTATCAAGGCTTGATTTGTGACCCAAGATATGATCTATCCTGGAGAATGTTCCATGAGCACTTGAGAATAAAGTGTATTCTGTAGTTTTTGGATGGAATGTCCTATAAATAACAAGTCCATCGTGTTTAATGTATCATTTAAAGCTTGTGTTTCCTTATTTATTTTCCTTTGGATGATCTGTCCAGTGGTGAAAGTGGGGTCTTAAAGTTCCCTACTATGATTGTGTTACTGTCGATTTCCCCTTTTATGGCTGTTAGCATTTGCCTTATGTATTGAGGTGCTCCTATGTTGGGTGCATAAATATTTACAATTGTTATATCTTCTTCTTGGATCGATCCCTTGATCATTATGTAGTGTCCTTCTTTGTCCCTTTTAATAGTCCTTATTTTAAAGTCTATTTTGTCTGATATGAGAATTGCTACTCCAGCTTTCTTTTGGTTTCCATTTGCATGGAATATCTTTTTCCATCCCCTTACTTTCAGTCTGTATGTGTCTCTAGGTCTGAAGTGGGTCTCTTGTAGACAGCATATATATGGGTCTTGTTTTTGTATCCATTCAGCCAATCTGTGTCTTTTGGTGGGAGCATTTAGTCCGTTTACATTTAAGATAATTATGGATATGTATGTTCCTATTCCCATTTTCTTAGTTGTTTTGGGTTCGTTATTGTAGGTCTTTTCCTTCTCTTGGGTATCCTGCTTAGAGAAATTCCTTTAGCATTTGTTGTAAAGCTGGTTTGGTGGTGCTGAACTCTCTCAGCTTTTGCTTGTCTGTAAAGGTTTTAATTTCTCCATCAAATCTGAATGAGATCCTTGCTGGGTAGAGTAATCTTGGTTGTAGTTTTTTCCCTTTGATCGCTTTACATATGTCCTGCCACTCCCTTCTGGCTTGCAGAGTTTCTGGTGAAAGATAAGCTGTTAATCTTATGGGGCTTCCCTTGTATGTCATTTGTTGTTTTTTCCTTGCTGGTTTTAATATTTTTTCTTTGTATTTAATTTTTGATAGTTTGATTAATTTGTGTCTTGTCGTGTTTCTCCTTGGGTTTGTCCTGTTTGGGACTCTCTGTGCTTCCTGGACTTGATTAACTATTTCCTTTCCCATATTAGGGAAGTTTTCAACTATAATCTCTTCACATATTTTCTCAGTCCCTCTCATTTTCTCATTTTCTCCTTTTCTCCTGGGACTCCTATAATTCGAATGTTGGTGCGTTTAATGTTGTCCCAGAGGTCTCTGAGACTGTCCTCAATTCTTTTCATTCTTTTCCTTTATTCTACTGTGCAGTAATTATTTTCACTATTTTATCTTCCAGGTCACTTATCCATTCTTCTGCCTCTGTTATCCTGCTATTGATTCCTTCTAGAGAAAGTTTAATTTCATTTATTGTGTTGTTCATC
>NW_020173652.1:65019-68268 GCF_003031525.2 Neophocaena asiaeorientalis asiaeorientalis
TTGACGTTGCACCAGCCTGAGACGCGCCGTGCGTTCTCCCGGGGAAGTTGTCCCTGGATCCCGGGACCCTGGCAGTGGGGGGGCTGCACAGGCTCCCTGGAGGGGAGGTGTGGAGAGTGAGCTGTGCTTGCACACAGGGTTCTTCGTGGCTGCAGCAGCAGCCTTAGCATTTCATGCCCGTCTCTGGAGTCTGCGCTGATAGCCACGGCTCGCACCCGTCTCTGGAGCTCTTTTAAGCGGTGCTCTGAATCCCTTCTCCTTACGCACCGTGAAACATATAGGCAAGTAAAACTCTTGCTTCTTTGCAGCTCCAGACATTTTCCCAGACTCCCTCCCAGCTAGCTGTGGTGCACTAGCCTCCTTCAGGCTGTGTTCACGCAGCCAACCCCAGTCCTCTCCCTGGGCACCGACCTACAAAGCTGGAGCCTCAGCTCCCAGCCCCCGCCCACCCCGGCGGGTGAGCAGACAAGCCTCTCAGGCTGGTGAGTGCTGGTCAGCACTGATCCTCTGTGCGGGAACCTCTCCTCTTTGCCCTCCGCACCCCTGTTGCTGCGCTCTCCTCCGTGGCTCCGAAGCTCCTCCCCACCCTCCCCACCACCCCCGTCTCTGCCCGCGAAGGGGCTTCCTAGTGTGTGGAAAGCTTTCCTCCTTCACAGCTCCCTCCCACTGGTGCAGGTCCCATCCCTATTCTTTTGTCTCTGTTTATTTTTTTTTCTTTTGCCCTACCCAGGTACGTGGGGAGTTTCTTGCCTTTGGGGAGGTCTGAGGTCTTCTGCCAGCGTTCAGTAGGTGTTCTGTAGGAGTTGTTCCACGTGTAGATGTATTTCTTATGTATCTGTGAGGAGGAAGGTGATCTCTACTTCTTACTCTTTCGCCATCTTGGAGCTCTTCTCCATTTTTGTATGTCTCAAAATTTGTTTTATTTACCTTTTGATTTCTTCTTTGGTCCATTGGTTGGTCAGGAGTGTGTTGTTTAATTTCCATGTATTTGAAAAATTTCTGGCTTTCTGACAGTTATTGATTTCTGCCTTCATAACATAGTGTTTGTAACAGATGCTTGATAAAATTTCTGTCTTCTTGAATTTGTTGAGACTTATTTTGTGGCCTACCATATCATCGATCCTAGAAAAATTTTCTCTGTACTTGAGAAGAATGTGTATTCTGTTGCTGTTGGATGGAATGTTCTATATATGTCTGTTTGATCCATTTAGTCTGTAGTGTTATTTAAATCCACTGTTTCCTGATTGATTCTCTGTCTGGATGATCTGTCCGTTGCTGAGAGTGGGATATTAAAGTAAACTGGTGTTATTATATTGCTATTTCTCATTTTATTTGTGTTAGTATTTGCTTTATATATTTAGGTGCTCCAGTGTTGGGTGCTAAAACATTTACAATTGTTATATCTTCTTGAGTAATTCACCCCATTTTCATTATATAATGACCTTCTTTGTCTCTCATGACTATATTTAGCTTAAAGTCTACCTTGTCTGATATTTGTATAGCTATCCCTGCTTTCCTTCAGTTACCACTTGCTTGAAATATCTATCATTTCATCCTATATGTGTCCTTTAAACTAAAGTTGAATCTCTTGTAGACAGCATGCCATTGGGATCTTGTTTTTTATCCATTCAGCCATTCTGTCTTTTGATTGGAGAATTTAATCCATTTATGTTTAAAGTAATTTTTGATAGGTATTGCCGTTTTGTTCTATTGAATTCTTCAGCCATTGTATTCTTCAGCTCTAAGATTTCTTTTTTTTTTTGATAGTTTCCATTTCTTTCTTGAACTTTTTGTTTTGTTTGTGTACTGTTTTCCTAATTTTCTTTAGATGTCTATGTGCTCTTGTAGTTCACTGAAGTTCTTTAAGAGTATTATTCTGAATTCTTTCTAAGACAGCTTATAGACCTCCGTTACATTAGGGTCAGTTATTGGAGCTTTATTAGTTTCTTTGGGTGGTGTCATGTTATGTTTACCTCTTTTCTTCGTGATCCTTGGTTCCTTGCATTGTTTAAACAGTTTCCTCCAGACGTTACACGTTCACTTCTGTAGGGAAAGACCTTCACCAGTCATGATTGCTTGAGACTACTGGACAGGTCAGCTGGTAGTCTTCACAGTCAGCAGGGCTTGCTGTTGGGGTCTCTAGTTAGATGAGGCCATTGCTTGTGCTCTGAGGTTGGGGGGATGCCACTGGCTGGGCTCCACAGTTGGGTAGGCCTTTTGGCTGGGCTCCATGTTCAAGCAGGACCACTGGGTGACCATCTCCCTGTTTGGGTGGGGCTACTGGTTTTGCTCAGCAGTCAGATGGGGCCACTAGCTGGCTTTTGCAATCACCTCCAGTTGGGTAAAGTCCCAGGCTGTGTTCGCTGCTAGGGTGGTGCCACTGGTTGGATTCCATGATTGAGCAGGGCTGTGGGTTGGGTTTAGCAATCACCCCTTGTTGTGTGGAGTCTCAGACTGTGCTCCACAACCAAGTGGTACCGCTGGCTGGATTTTATGTTTAAGTAGGGCCCCAGGCAGGACGTATTGGTTCGACGTGGCCTCAGGCTGTGCTCTGCGATTAGGTGGGGCCGCAGACTGTGCCCTGAAGTTGAGCAGGGCTGCATTGTGGTGTTCCTGATCAGTAGACTGTGCTCTGCTGCTAGGCTGAGCTTCCTTGTTGGGTGGGATCACAGGCTATGCTTCTTGGTTGGGCAGGATTACTGGCTGGGCTTCCTGCCTGGGCAAGGCCGAAGACTGTGTTCAGCAATTGGGCAGGGCTGTAGACTGGGCTTCTCTGCTTATCAGGGTTGTAAGGCTGGGATCCATGGCTGAGTGGGATTGTAGGGTGGGCTCTCCCTCTCTAGCAGTCCCATAGGCTGGGTTCCCTTGTCACCCAGGGTCACTGTTCCAGCTCTCTGGTTTTGCAGGGCCAGTGGCTATTCTCACCAGTTGGGCAGGGCTGCTGGTTTGGCTGCCTGACCAAGTGGGGCTCTACGATGGGCTTGTGGCTGCTCTAGTTCCCTGGCCAGGCTTCCTGGAAGGAGAGACTGGAGGCTATGCTCAGCACTTGGGCGAGGCTGAGTATTTGCTTGCCTTCATGGGCTGGATGGTAGAACAGGTTCCATTTCCAGTCTGGCCCATTGATTGTGGGTCCAAATCAGGTAGAACTACCAACTGAGCTCCCTAGCCAGAAGGGGCCACTGGCTCAGCTCTGCAGATGGCCAGAGTTGCTGGCTGGGATCTTTGCTCAGGCACTGATATGAGCAGGAA